>NC_088224.1:5108107-5377980 GCF_036934945.1 Oncorhynchus masou masou
GGGACTACCGGATCACGGCCCGTTGTGATAAAGCCTGGGAACGAACCAGGGTCTGTAGTGACGCCTCTAGCACTGATGCAGTGCCTTAGATCGCTGTGCCACTTGGGAGCCCTCACATTTTGCAGTTTTAAAGCATTTTTTTTTGTAATACTATAAATTTTGCCATGTCTAATGTGTATTCATGTGATATTTGACTGAAAAAATGTACAACAAAATCTATGGGCTAAAAAACATAACTAAAAAAACAGCTGACATGGGCGAGCTGATCTGGTCATTTCTGACAAGTTTTAAACAGCTCTATAAGGAAGACCTGACAAGAGGAACGGATGGTGCACCAACTCATTTCTTAATTGTGCATTCTACTACTCCAACTTTCAAGATTTCAGGTTTAAAGCCGGACTGAGTTCCTATAAAATATATACTACATATGGAAAGTATTCAGATCCCTTTACTTTTTGCACAATTTGTTATGTTACACAGAGAGACGGAGCGAGACCGACACCAGCTGAATAACATCAAAGACAACATTATAGGGTTTATAAGGTGCAACATTCATTCCCAGAGAGCTAACATGAACATTAAGAAACTGAATTATTTGGAGAAAAAAAAACATATATATGCACAGTATGTATATTTGTGTGTGAGTCTGCATGTGAGTATGCCAAGAGTGTGCAAAGCTGTCATCAAGGCAAAAGGTGGGTAGTTGGAAGAATCTCGACAATATAATATATTTTGATTTGTTTTTGGTTACTACATGATTCCATATGTGTTATTATTATGTGTTAGAATTATTTCATAGTTTTGATTTCTTCACTATTATTCTACAATGTAGAAAATAGCCAAAATAAAGAAAAACCCTGGAATGAATAGCTGTGTCCAAACATTGACATAAGTATTCCGATCCCCTACTCAGTACTTTACTGAAGCACCTTTGGCAGCGATTACAGCCTGGAGTTTTCTTGGGTACGACGCTACAAGCCTGGCACACCTGTATTTGGGGAGTTTCTCCCATTCTTTTCTGCAGATCCTCTCACGCTCTGTCAGGTTGGATGGGGAGCGTCGCTGCACAGCTACTTTCCAGTCTCTCCAGAAATGTTAGATCGGGTTCAAGTCCTGGCTCTGGCTGGGCCGCTCAACGACATTGAGACTTGTCTGAAAGCCACTCCTGCGTTGTCATGGCTGTGTGCTTAGGGTCATTGTCCTGTTGGAAGGTGAACCTTCGACCCCAGTCTAAGGTCCTAAGTGCTCTGTCTGGAGTAGGTTTTCATCAAGGATCTCTGTACTTTGCTCCGTTCATCTGTCCCTCCATCCTGACTAGTCTCCCAGTCCCTTCCACTGAAAAACATCCCCACAGTATGATGCTGCCACCCCATGCTTCACCATAGGGATGGTGCCAGGTTTCCTCCTGTTTGGCATTTAGGCCAAAAGAGTTCAATCTTGGTTTCATCAGACCAGATAATCTGGTTTCTCATGGTCTGGGTCCTTTAGGTGCCTTTTGGCAAACTCCAAGCGGGCTGTCATGTGCCTTTTACTGAGTAGTGACTGCCGTCTGGCCATTCTACCATAAAGGCCTGATTGGTGGGGTGCTGCAGAGACGGTTGCCTTCTGGAAGGTTCTCCCAACTCCACATAGGAACTCTGGAGCTCTGTCAGAGTGAACATTGGGTTCTTGTTCACCTCCCTGACCAAGACCCTTCTCCTCCGATTACTCAGATTGGCTGGGCGGCCAATTCTAGGAAGGGTCTTGGTGGTTCTAAACTTCTTCTAATTAAGGATGGAGATGTCGTTGCCTACCCTTACCACCTGGGGGAGACACGTCAGGAAGTCCAGGATCCAGTTGCAGAGGGAGATGTGTTTTATCCCAGGGTCCTTAGTTTAGTGATGAGCTTTGAACTTTGAGCTTTTTTTTTTTTCAACACTATGGTGTTGAACGCTGAACTGTAGTCAATGAACAGCATTCTCACATAGGTGTTCCTTTTGTCCAGGTGGGACAGTGCAGTGTGATAGAGATTACGTCATCGGTGGATCTTTTGGGGCGGTATGCGAATTGGAGTGGGTCTAGGGTGTCTGGGATGATGGTGTTGATGTGAGCCATGACCAGCCTCTCAAAGCACTTCATGGCTAAAGATGTAAGTGATGCAGGGTTACCTGCAGCAATTACCTTGGCGTTCTTGGGCACAGGGTCTATGGTGTTCTGCTTGAAACATGTAGGTATTACAGACTGGGTCAGGGAGAGGTTGAAAATGTCATTGAAGGCCCTTGACAGTTGGTCGGCGCACACTTTGAGTACACATTTTGTTAATCTGTCTGCCTTGAGGCCTTGTGAAAGTCAAAGGTCTGAGTGTGTGGAAAAGACAGAAAGAAGCTCGTGTTTTCTTAGCTCAGACGAGAGCATTGAGCACCGCGGCAGTTTGCAACTTCCCTGTGGGGGCTTCTGTTAACGTGTCACGTCAGTTAGATTCACCCTAATCAGCATCCCAAATGGCACCCTATTCCCCATGTAGTACACTACTATTGACCCAGACTCCATAGGGCTGTAGTGCACTGCTATTGACCAGGGCCCATGGGGAATAGGGTGTAATTTAGGAGGCTGACTAGCTACCCTATCAACCCCTTAGTCTGGGAAGGAGTGAGAAGGAAGGAGAGTTTGAGGAATGCAGACGTATCTAATATAGCCGTGCTGCTGCATCTATTTCAGACTGTACTGGAGGTCTCCAGAGGGAGAAGTCTGGTCTGTGGGGAAAGCTCTGCTAATGACTGCATCCCAAATTGCATCCTATTCCCTATGGGCCTTGGTCAACAGTAGTGCACTTTTTTAGAAAATATGATGCTATTATGTATGAATGTACTCCTCAGAGACAGACAGACACTAAGCTCTGGTGAATCCCTTTTTCACATGAGCCAAACAACAACCTGTTAAACAAGTGATCGTTGGGTATCAACATATTTCAGTCATTTTTTGTCTGCATCTGGTTGAAGTGCTGTGTCTACTATTGGGTTCTGAAATCATGAAATGTACTTATTCATGTCACTGAGGGAGAGGGGAATGTATAATGTTTACATTCTGAATATGTTATTGTTAGCCATCAGGGATCCTATGGGAGGAAAAGAAACAGTCTGGTACCAGTCACCATGACAGCCGTGAGTTGGGGAGGCGTGAGCACTTTGGGGCAGCGGTCAGGTAAGATGAAGTGAGGAAGAACAGATATCACTAAGGTTCTGCATAGCAACAGGGATGCATTGGCTGTTCAGATGTGGAGGAGGAGACTCGGCACAGGAGAAAGGGTTTAATATCAGTGCTTGTGTGAATATGTATTTTGTCTAATGCAGCTGTATTGACCTAATGGGTGAATAAACTTGGTTCGAGCTTGATTAAGCGTCTGAGTTTTAATAGGTTAATTTAGAACCTATCAGTACCTACAGAACTTCTAGACTTATTTATTTTATTTTTTTTCACCTTTATTTAACCAGGTAGGCTAGTTGAGAACAAGTTCTCATTTGCAACTGCGACCTGGCCAAGATAAAGCATAGCAGTGTGAACAGACAACACAGAGTTACACATGGAGTAAACAATAAACAAGTCAATAACACAGTAGAAAAAAAAGAGTCTATATACAATGTGTGCAAAAGGCATGAGGAGGTAGGCGAATAATTACAATTTTACAGATTAACACTGGAGTGATAAATGATCAGATGGTCATGTACAGGTAGAGATATTGGTGTGCAAAAGAGCAGAAAAGTAAATAAATATAAACAGTATGGGGAAGAGGTAGGTAAAATTGGGTGGGCTATTTACCGATAGACTATGTACAGCTGCAGCGATCTGTTAGCTGCTCAGATAGCAGATGTTTGAAGTTGGTGAGGGAGATAAAAGTCTCCAACGTCAGCGATTTTTGCAATTCATTCCAGTCGTACCGCTCTAACGCGTCACCGTGTCGTACCGCTCTAACGCGTCACCGTGTCGTACCGCTCTAACGCGTCACCGTGTCGTACCGCTCTAACGCGTCACCGTGTCGTACCGCTCTAACGCGTCACCGTGTCGTACCGCTCTAACGGGTCACCGTGTCGTACCGCTCTAACGGGTCCCCGTGTCGTACCGCTCTAACGGGTCACCGTGTCGTACCGCTCTAACGGGTCACCGTGTCGTACCGCTCTAACGCGTCACCGTGTCGTACCGCTCTAACGGGTCACCGTGTCGTACCGCTCTAACGGGTCACCGTGTCGTACCGCTCTAACGCGTCACCGTGTCGTACCGCTCTAACGCGTCACCGTGTCGTACCGCTCTAACGCGTCGTACCGCTCTAACGCGTCGCCGCGTCGTACCGCTCTAACGCTCACCGCGTCGTACCGCTCTAACACGTCGAACCACTAACGCGTCACCGAGTTGTACCGTTACAGGTAACTATAGTTGATACAGTGAGACAGGACGTACCATGATGATGTCTCTGAATCCTTTTACATTACAGACAGTGTTTGGGTCTTCCTCGTCTTCCTCCTCCTCGGTGGCCTCGTAACCTTCATCAGGGCAGGGGTCACTGTCCCTCTCCTTCTCTGCCATGTTGGTCATCATGTCGATGAGTTGCTCCAGAGGCGGACTGAGTTCTCTCTCCTCACTCTCCTTCAGACTGTAGTCCAATGCCTTGTAGATCATGATTCCCAGAGATTCAATCACCTACAAGACAAAAAAACAACAGGCTGTTATTCACCCACATACGGAGCCAGTAGACACTAACCAACTCCAACAGCCGGTGTTTCAGTCACATACGGAGCCAGTAGACACTAACCAACTCCAACAGCCGGTGTTTCAGTCACATACGGAGCCAGTAGACACTAACCAACTCCAACAGCCGGTGTTTCAGTCACATACGGAGCCAGTAGACACTAACCAACTCCAACAGCCGGTGTTTCAGTCACATACGGAGCCAGTAGACACTAACCAACTCCAACAGCCGGTGTTTCAGTCACATACGGAGCCAGTAGACACTAACCAACTCTTACAGACGCCGCTACCAACTCCTACTACCATTAGGATTCCCCAATCACACAATATGAAGACCAGTCCAGACAAACACAGTGGATCAGATTGACAATTCTGGACCAGATCAGGATGGTCACCAACTCCACAATAACCAGACAGACAAATGACCTCAGGCCCACGTGAAGACATGAAAAAAATAGTTCCTGAACCCAAGTAGTCTATTTGGTGATTTATTCTGTAATTGGTTCTTTCACTCAAAATCAGACATGACCCACCTACTCCTGTTACAGCCGACCTCAACCACTGACCATCCTTACCTCATACAAACTGATATTAAACTAAGAACATAAAGAGCTGCACTGTGGTGTGTCCCCCTTCCCCCCGCCATGTCCTGCAAAAACAACTCAATCATCCCAAATGTGGAACTTTGTTTGCTGCAGGGTGATAGATATGACTCTTCTAGATATTAAATGAACAAACAGTGCTGAACAGGAACCTGCATGACCCTGTGAAAACTCAAATCAGCAGAAATGTGACCCTCTGTTAAAAAGGCCAGGAATCTCATTTACAGACATGATCTCCCTAACCAGGTGAGAGGGAGGGGCCAACAAGGCCAGGCATCTCATTTACAGACATGATCTCACTAACCAGGTGAGGGAGGGGCCAACAAGGCCAGGCATCTCATTTACAGACATGTTCTCCCTAACCAGGTGAGGGGAGGGGCCAACAAGGCCAGGCATCTCATTTACAGACATGATCTCACTAACCAGGTGAGAGGGAGGGGCCAACAAGGCCAGGCATCTCATTTACAGACATGTTCTCCCTAACCAGGTGAGGGAGGGACCAACAAGGCCAGGCATCTCATTTACAGACATGATCTCCCTAACCAGGTGAGGGAGGGGCCAACAAGGCCAGGCATCTCATTTACAGACATGATCTCACTAACCAGGTGAGGGAGGGGCCAACAAGGCCAGGCATCTCATTTACTGTTCTCACTAACCAGGGAGGGGCCAACAAGGCCAGGCATCTCATTTACAGACATGTTCTCACTAACCAGGTGAGGGAGGGGCCAACAAGGCCTGGCATCTCATTTACAGACATGATCTCACTAACCAGGTGAGGGAGGGGCCAACAAGGCCAGGCATCTCATTTACAGACATGTTCTCCCTAACCAGGTGAGGGAGGGGCCAACAAGGCCAGGCATCTCATTTACAGACATGTTCTCCCTAACCAGGTGAGGGAGGGGCCAACAAGGCCAGGCATCTCATTTACAGACATGATCTCACTAACCAGGTGAGGGAGGGGCCAACAAGGCCAGGCATCTCATTTACAGACATGTTCTCACTAACCAGGTGAGGGAGGGGCCAACAAGGCCTGGCATCTCATTTACAGACATGATCTCACTAACCAGGTGAGGGAGGGGCCAACAAGGCCAGGCATCTCATTTACAGACATGTTCTCCCTAACCAGGTGAGGGAGGGGCCAACAAGGCCAGGCATCTCATTTACAGACATGTTCTCCCTAACCAGGTGAGGGGAGGGGCCAACAAGGCCAGGCATCTCATTTACAGACATGATCTCACTAACCAGGTGAGAGGGAGGGGCCAACAAGGCCAGGCATCTCATTTACAGACATGTTCTCCCTAACCAGGTGAGGGAGGGACCAACAAGGCCAGGCATCTCATTTACAGACATGATCTCCCTAACCAGGTGAGGGAGGGGCCAACAAGGCCAGGCATCTCATTTACAGACATGATCTCACTAACCAGGTGAGGGAGGGGCCAACAAGGCCAGGCATCTCATTTACAGACATGTTCTCACTAACCAGGTGAGGGAGGGGCCAACAAGGCCTGGCATCTCATTTACAGACATGATCTCACTAACCAGGTGAGGGAGGGGCCAACAAGGCCAGGCATCTCATTTACAGACATGTTCTCCCTAACCAGGTGAGGGAGGGGCCAACAAGGCCAGGCATCTCATTTACAGACATGTTCTCCCTAACCAGGTGAGGGAGGGGCCAACAAGGCCAGGCATCTCATTTACAGACATGATCTCACTAACCAGGTGAGGGAGGGGCCAACAAGGCCAGGCATCTCATTTACAGACATGATCTCACTAACCAGGTGAGGGGAGGGGCCAACAAGGCCAAGCATCTCACTAACCAGGTGAGGGGAGGGACCAACAAGTCCAGGCATCACACTAACCAGGTGAGGGGAGGGGCCAACAAGGCCAGGTATCTCACTAACCAGGTGAGAGGGAGGGGCCAACAAGCAGGCCAAAATAGAGAGCTGAACCTATCAACCCAAGATGGCAGTGCAGATGTGGTTTGTTGTCCTCGCTTACTTTTTGTATTTTTTGTATGCATATATTCCAATTAATTTTTCAATCTCTCTTTCCATTTTTTTATTAAATATACCTTCCAGTAACCCACCTCACTCAATGTAACACGGATCTGCTATTTTTTTAGACCCTGTAGCCAAAACATTCATCAGAAGGTAGCCAGCTAATTAGCTAAGTTACTAGCTATTTAGTCATTGTTAGCCACTGCTAGCGGCCTTTACCCTTTGATCAGGCACCAGCCGTTTTTAAAGCCTGGATAACACCTGCCAGCCTCGGACTGTTTTATTCCAATACAAAACGCCAGATTCCTGCCGTAAACCCTGAACCATTGACCATAACAGCTGCCACTGAGTGACCCAGCCCCGAAGCTAGCCCTGAGCCAGGCGCATCTCCCGGCTAGCAAACAAAATGACCACAACTACAATACCTCTTTCGCCATCTGGCCCGGTCCCTCCGTCGACATGGCGCCCCGTCGTACCACCACAACTGGTCCGCAGACGTAATTCCATCAGCTATGCCTTCAACCGGCCTTTGCCGGACAACAGAGCAGACGCTTCTCCTTACCCCGGACTGCTAACTTTAAACTAGAGGTCGACAGATTATGATTTTTCAACGCCGATACAGATTATTGGAGGACCAAAAAAGCCGATACCGATTAATCGGACGATTTTTATTAATTTATTTGTAATAATGACAATTACAACAATACTGAATTAACAATTATTTTAACTTAATATAATACATCAATAAAATTAATTTAGCCTCAAATAAATTATGAAACATGTTCAATTTGGTTTAAATAATGCAAAAACAAAGTGTTGGAGAAGAAAGTAAAAGTGCAATATGTGCTATGTAAGAAAGCTAACGTTTCAGTTCCGTGCTCAGAAGTTTTAAGTTGAAGTTATTATAGGAATTATAGGACTATTTCCCTCTATACCATTTGTATTTCCTTAACCTTTGACTATTGGATGTTCTTATGGGCACTTTAGTATTGCCAGTGTAACAGTATAGCTTCCGTCTCGCTCCTCCCTGGGCTCGAACCAGCAACACAACGACAACAGCCACCCCCGAAGCAGCGGTACCCATGCAGAGCAAGGGAAACCACCACCCCAAGGCTCAGAGCGAGTGATGTTTGAAATGCTATTAGCGCGCGCTAACTAGCTAGCCATTTCACTTCGGTTACATCAGCCTCATCTCGGGAGTCGATAGGCTTGAAGTTATAAACAGCGCAATGCATGACGCACAACGAAGAGCTGCTGGCAAAACGCACGGAAGTGCTGTTTGAATGAATGTTCACGCGCCTGCTTCTGCCTACCACTGCTCAGTCAGATACTTAGATACTTGTATGCTCAGTCAGATACTTAGATACTTGTATGCTCAGTCAGATTATACGCAACGCAGGACAAGCTAGATAATATCTAGTAATATCATCAACCATGTGTAGTTAACTAGTGATTATGATTGATTGATTGTTTTCTATAAGATAAGTTTAATGCTAGCTAGCAACTTACCTTGGCTTACTGCATTCGCGTAAGAGGCAGTCAGTCTCCTTGTGGAGTGCAACGGTCATTATTGCGTTGGACCAGTTAACTGTAAGGTTGCAAGATTGGATCTCCCGAGCTGACAAGGTGAAAATCTGTCGTTCTGCCCCTGAAGGAGGCAGTTAACCCACCGTTCCTAGGCCGTCTTTGAAAATAAGAATGTGACTTGCCTAGTTAAATAAAGGTGTATATATATATATATATATATATATATATATATATATATATATATATATATATATATATATATATATATATATATATATATATATATACACACACCTTTGATACCTAAACGCGGGAGACACCACGTTTAAAGTAGAGGTCGACCGATTAATCGGATTGGCCGATTAATTAGGGCCAATTTCAAGTTTTCATAACAATCGGAAATCGGTATTTTTGGACACCGATTTTGCCGTGTGTCTCCCGCGTGCTAGCGTGGTAACAACTACCTAGCTGCTTCCCTGTTCCTTCTATTGCTGCCCCCTGGACCCTATGATCACTTGGCTACATAGCTGATGCCTGCTGGACTGTCCATTTTTCACGGTACTTCATTCTATTTATTTCTTGTTTATCTGTCGGCCCCAGCCGCGAGCTCAGGCTCTATGTGTAGTTACCCAACCCTCTCTGCCCATTCATCGCCATTTTACCTGCTGTTGTTATCTGAGCTGATTAGCCGTTGTTGTCATACCCATTGTTGACTTAGCTTGCTCTCCCAATCAACACCTATGATTGCTTTATGCCTCGCTGTATGTCTCTCTCAAATGTCAATATGCCTTGTATACTGTTGTTTAGGGTAATTATCATTGTTTTAGTTTACTGCAGAGCCCCTCGTCCCACTGTACATGCCTTTGATACCTCCTTTGTCCCACCTCCCACACATGCGGTGACCTGACCCAGTATAACCAGCACGTCCAGAGATGCAACCTCTCTTATCATCATTCAGTGCCTGGGCTTACCTCCACTGTACCCACACCCTACCATACCCATCTGCACATTATGCCCTGAATCTATTCTACCACGACCAGAAATCTGCTCCTTTCATTCTCTGTCCCCAACGCACAAGACGACCAGTTTTGCTAGCCTTTAGCCGTACCCTCATCCTACCATACCCCTGTCTGCACATTATGCCCTGAATCTATTCTACCATGCCCAGAAATCTGCTCCCTTTATTCTTTGTCCACAAGACGACCAGTTTTGCTAGCCTTTAGCCGTACCCTCATCCTACTCCTCCTGTGTTCCTAGGGTGATGTGGAGGTAAACCCAGGCCCTGCATGACCCCAGGCTCTCTCATTTGTTGACTTCTGTAATTGAAAAAGCCTTGGTTTCATGCATGTTAACATCAGAAGCCTCCTCCTCAAGTTTGTTTTATTCACTGCTTTAGCACACTCCGCCAACCCTGATGTCCTTGCAGTGTCTGAATCCTGGCTAAGGAAGGCCACCAAAGATTTGGAGATTTCGGACAGTCAAGATAGAACTGCCAACGGGGGAGGAGTTGCAATCTACTGCAGAGATAGCTTGCAAAGTTCTGTCATACTTTCCAGGTCTATACCCAAACAGTTCAAGCTTCTAATTTAAAAAATTAATCTATCCAGAAATAAGTCTCATCGTTGCCGCCTGTTATAGACCCCCCTCAGCTCCCAACTGTGCCCTGGACACCATATCTGAATTGATTGCCCCTCATCTATCTTCAGAGTTCGTCCTGTCAAGTGACCTAAACTGGGATATGCTTAACACCCCAATCTCACACAAATGATCAAGGAAACCACCAGGTACAACCCTAAATCTGTAAACATGGGCACCCTCATAGATATTACCCTGACCAATTTGCCCTCCAAATACACCTCCGCTGTTTTCAATCAGGATCTCAGCGATCACTGCCTCATTGCCTGCATCCTCTACGGGTCCACGACCACCTCTCATTACTGTCAAACGCTCCCTAAAACAATTCTGCGAGCAGGCCTTTCTAATCGACCTGGCCCAGGTATCCTGGAAGAATATTGACCTCATCCCGTCAGCCGAGGATGCCTGGTTGTTCTTTAAAAGTAATTTCCTCACCATCTTAAATAAGCATGCAGCTTTCAAAAAATGTTGAACTAAGAACAGATATAGCCCTTGGTTCACTCCAGACCTGACTGCCATTGACCAGCACAAAAACATCCTGTGGCGGACTGCAATAGCATCGAATAGTCCCCGCGATATGCAACTGTTCAGGGAAGTCAGGAACCAATATACACAGTCAGTCAGGAAAGCAAAGGCAAGCTTTATCAAACAGAAATTTGCATCCTGTAGCTCTAAATCCCAAAAGTTGTGGAACACTGTAAAGTCCATGGAGAATAAGAGCACCTCCTCCCAGCTGCCCACTGCACTGAGGCTAGGTGACACGGTCACCACTGATAAATCAATGATAACTGAAAATGTCAATAAGCATCCCTCTACGGCTGGCCATGCTTTCCTCCTGGCTACCCCAACAGCTCGCCACCCCTTGAAGCTACTTGCCCGAGCCTCCCCAGCTTTTCCTTCACCCAAATCCTGATAGCAGATGTTCTGAAAGAGCTGCAAAACCTGGACCCGTAAAAATCAGCTGGGCTAGACAATCTGGGACCTTTCTTTCTAAAATTATCTGCCGCCATTGTTGCAACCCCTATTACCAGTCTGTTCAACCTCTCTTTTGTTTCATCTGAGATCCCTAAAGATTGGGAAGCTGCCGTGGTCATCCCCCTCTTCAAAGGGGGTGACACTCTAGACCCAAACTGTTACAGACCTATATCCATCCTGCCCTGCCTTTCTAAAGTCTTTGAAAGCGAAGTTAATAAACAGATCGCTGACTATTTCGAATCCCACCGTACATTCTCCGCTGTGCAATCCGG
This sequence comes from Oncorhynchus masou masou, assembly GCF_036934945.1. NCBI lineage: Eukaryota > Metazoa > Chordata > Actinopteri > Salmoniformes > Salmonidae > Oncorhynchus > Oncorhynchus masou. The sequence goes on from NC_088224.1 coordinate 5,119,835, forward strand.
TTTCCGAGCTGGTCACGGATGCACCTCACCCACGCTCAAGGTACTAAACAATATCATAACCGCCATCGATTAAAAGACAGTACTGTGCAGCCGTCTTCATCGACCTGGCCAAGGCTTTTGACTCTGTCAATCACCATATTCTTACTGGCAGACTCAATAGCCTTGGTTTCTTAAATGACTGCCTTGCCTGGTTTACCAACTACTTCTCAGATAGAGTTCAGTGTGTCAAATCGGAGGACCTGTTGTCCGGACCTCTGGCAGTCTCTATGGGGGTACCACAGGGTTCAATTCTCGGGCCGACTCTTTTCTCTATATATATCAACAAAGTCTCTCTTGCTGCGGGTGATTCCCTGATCCACCTCTTCGCAGACGACACTATTCTGTATACATCTGGCCCTTCTTTGGACACTGTGTTAACAAACCTCCAAACGAGCTTCAATGCCATACAACACTCCTTCTGTGGCCTCCAACTGCTCTGTCCAACATCACCACTCTGGACGGTTCTGACCTAGAATACATGAACAACTACAAATACCTAGGTGTCTGGTTAGACTGTAAACTCTCCTTCCAGACCCACATCAAACATCTCCAATCCAAAATAAAATCTAGAATCAGCTTTCTATTCCACAACAAAGCCTCCTGCACTCACGCCGCCAAACTTACCCTCGTAAAACTGACTATCCTACTGATCCTCGACATCGGAGACGTCATCTACAAAATAACTTCCAATACTCTACTCAGACTACATACAATTTGCTATCACAGTGCTATCCGTTTTGTTAACAAAGTGCCTCATACCACCCACCACTGTGACCTGTATGCTCTAGTCAGCTGGCCCTCGCTACATATTCGTCGCCAGACCCACTGGCTCCTGGTCGATAAGTCTATGCTAGGTAAAGCTCCGCCTCATCTCAGCTCCCTGGTCACGATAACAACACCCACCCGTAGCACGTGCTCCAGAAGGTTTATCTCACTGCTCATCCCGAAAGCCAACACCCTCTTTGGCTGCTTTTCCTTTCAGTTCTCTGCTGCCAATGACTGGAACGAATTGCAAAAAAATTAATCACTGAAGCTGGAGACTTACATTTCTCTCACTAACTTTAAACATCAGCTATCTGAGCAGCTAACCGATCGCTGCAGCTGTACATAGCCCATCTCTAAATAGCCCACCCAATCTACCTACCTCATCCCCATATTGTTTTTATTTACTTTGCTGCTCTTTTGCACACCAGTATCACTACACCATCATCTGCTCATCATCATCTGCTCATCTATCACTCCAGTGTTAATCTGCTGAATTGTAATTACTTTGCTACTATGGCCTATTTATTGCCATACCTCCTCATGCCATTCACACACGCTGTATATAGACTTTATTATTTTCTATTGTGTAATTGACTGTATGTTTGTTTATTCCATGTGTATCTCTGTGTTGTTGTTTGTGTTGCACTGCTTTGCTTTATCTTGGCCAGGTCGCTGTTGTAAATGAGAACTTGTTCTCAACTGGCCTAGCTGGTTAAATAAAGGTGAAATAAAAAAATAAAAAAAATAAAAGATCAGGGCCTGTATTCACAAAGAGTAGGAGTGCTGGTCTAGGATCAGGTCTTCCTTCTTATTCATTATGATCTAAAGGGCAAAACTGATCCTAGATCAGGACTCCGGTGCTTTATGAACACAGGCCCAGGAACCTGGCATAACCTGCACAAACTTCATGAGGCATCAATTACAGCTAATACAATTGCTGACCTGAAAGTGGTTGTGGGTGATACCACAGAGATATACAGTAATATCGCTAAGGCAGTCATGCAGCACTGAACATGGAAACATTGACTTTGAGCATTACATCACAAAGGACATCTACAACCAGCTATGCTGTTATGTCCACAGACAGACAGCTGGCTAACAGCAGGTGAGCGCTGGGACAGACAAGGGCACAGCTCAGCTCTTTATTTTGCCACACAGCACAATAGAGGTAGGTCTAACACGTATCTAACAAACAAAAAGGTTCCAGATCAGTGTTAAAGGTCATAGATGAACAGGTTAGTCAGCTGACATACCCCTGGAGGACGGAGAAATCAGGAGAATTCATTCCATTCCAGCTATTACAATGAGCCAGTCCTCCCATCTAAAGTTACACCAGCCTCCACTGGGAGTACGGTCATTATCTTTGGTTCTGAGGTGGTGTAGTGTGGGTCACAATCTCCGGTTCTGAGGTGGTGTAGTGTGGGTCATGATCTCCGGTTCTGAGGTGGTGTAGTGTGGGTCATGATCTCCGGTTCTGAGGTGGTGTAGTGTGGGTCATGATCTCCGATTCTGAGGTGGTGGAGTGTGGGTCATGATCTCCGGTTCTGAGGTGGTGTAGTGTGGGTCATGATCTCCGGTTCTGAGGTGGTGTAGTGTGGGTCATGATCTCCGATTCTGAGGTGGTGGAGTGTGGGTCATGATCTCCGGTTCTGAGGTGGTGTAGTGTGGGTCATGATCTCTGGTTCTGAGGTGGTGTAGTGTGGGTCATGATCTCTGATTCTGAGGTGGTGGAGTGTGGGTCATAATCTCTGGTTCTGAGGTGGTGGAGTGTGGAAGTTAGGTGCCCAAACTGAGCCCTGCAGGGTGAGGCTGAGAGAGGGTGAGGCTGGCTACGGCCCAGTAGCTGCCAGGGAGACGTCTCATCTGGCTGGGTAGAGCACCAGTCTGTCTGAAGGAGGGAGAGGTGTTGACTGAGCTGTGTGGCAGGAGAGTCATTACCGAACTGGCACATCATTCTCAATAAGATTTCACTTGTGAGATAAAGGTGATATAAAAATGTTAAAAAGAAACTGGCTTTATAAAATACATTAGATTGATTTTGAAACGTGCACAGGCGATTGGCCTCAGTATATAGGTTTTCATACCTTGAGTTGATGTCAACGCCCCGGGGAAACACATCAAAACTCACATCAAAACACGTACCTGTGTTAAGGTCTATTTATCACTGGTCTGACCAATCGGAATCCATTCTTCAAGATTGTTTTGATCATGCGGACTGGGACATGTTCTGGGTAGCCTCTGAGAATAACATTGCCATTTACATGGACAAAGTGACTGAGTTCATCAGGAATTGTATAGGGGATGTTGTTCCCACTGACTATTAAAAACCTATGCAAACCAGAAACTGTGGCGAATGGCAGCATTCGCACAAAAAAGCGCAAACCACCGCATTTAACCATGACAAGGTGACTAGGAATAGGGCCGAATACAAACAGTGTAGTTATTCTCTCCCTAACAGACAAAACATCAGTGCAGAGACAAAGTGGAGTCGCAATTCAATGGCTCAGACACAATACGTACAGTACCAGTCAAAAGTTTGGACACACCTACTCATTCCAAAATGTTTCTTTATTTTACCTACTTTCTGCATTGTAGAATAATAGTGAATATATCAAAACTATTAAATAGCACATATGGAATCATGTAGTAACCAAAAAAATAGATTATTCAAAGTAGCAACACTTTGCCTTCACAACAGCTTTGCACGCTCTTGGCATTCTCTCAACCAGCTTCATGAGGTAGTCACCTGGAATGCATTTCCATTAACTGGTGTGCCTTGTTAAAAAGTTAATTTGTGAAATGTATTTCGTTCTTAATGGTTTAGAAGCAATCAGTTGTGTTGTGACAAGGTATACAGAAGATGGTATTTTACCAAATAGCGTGAAGTCCATGGAACAGAACAGCTCAAATAAGTTAAAAGAAATTACAGTCCATCATTACTTTAAGACATGGTCAGTCAATGTGAAAAAATTCATGAACATTGAAAGTTTCTTCAAGTGCAGTTGCAAAACAAAAACCATCAAGAGATATGATGAAACTGTCTATAATGAGGACCGCCACAGGAATGGAAGACCTCGAGTTACCTCTGCTACAGAGGATAAGGGTTAGATATACCAGCCTCAGAAATAGCAGCCCAAATAAATACTTCACAGAGTTCAAGTAACAGATTTCTCAACATCAACTGTTCAGAGAAGACTGCATGAATCAGGCCTTCATGGTCAAATTGCTGCAAAGAAACCCTACTAAAGCACAACAATGAAAAGAAGAGATTTGCTTGAGCCAAGAAACATGAGCATGGACATTAGACCAGTGGAAATCTGTCCTTTGGTCTGATGAGTCTAAATTGGAGATTTTTGGTTCTAACAGCCGTCTCTTTGTGAGACGCAGAGTAGGTGAACGGATTATCTCTGTATGCGTGGTTCCCACTGTGAAGCATGGAGGTGGTGGTGTGGGGGTGCTTTGCTGGTGACGCGGTCTGTGATTTTTTTTATTTATTCAAAGACACACTTAACCAGCATAGCTACCACAGCATTCTGCAGCGATACGCCATCCCATCTGGGTTGCGCTTAGTGGGACTATCATTTGTTTTTCAACAGGACAATAACATCTGCAAAAACTGTGTATGTGACCAATACAATGTGATTTATCACTTGTGAGGCACAGCGTAAGGTTTCCAACATTTTTCAAAATCATGGTCGCACACCTCATGTAGCGCATAGGCTGATATGTTTTATCTATCACATAAGCTGAATACAGGTGTAGACCTTACCGTGAAATGCTTACTTACAAGCCCTTAACCAACAGTGCAGTTCAAGAAAGAGTTAAGAAAATATTTACCAAACAAAGTAAAGTATTTTTTAAATGACAATAACGAGGCTATGTACAGGGGGTACCGGTACCAAGTGTGCGGGGGTACAGGTAAATTGAGGTAATTTGTATATGTAGGTAGGGGTGAAGTGACTACGTATAGATAATAAACAGCTAATAGCAGCAGTGTACAAAACAAATGGAAGGGGGTTGTGAATGTAAATAGTCCGGTGGTGATTAATTGTTCAGCAGTCTTATGTCTTGGGGGTAAAAGCTGCTAAGGAGTCTTTTGATCCTAGACTTGGCGCTCCGGTACCACTTGCCGTGAGATAGCAGAGAGAACAGTCCATGACTTGGGGGACTGGAGTTTTATGGGCTATCCTCTGAAACCGCATATTATAGATGTCCTGGATGACAGGAAGATTGGCCCCAGTGATGTACTGGGGTGCACTACCCTCTGTGGAGCCTTACGTTCAGTTGCCATACCAGGCGGTGATGAAACCAGTCAGGATGCTCTCCATGAAGGACCTGTCGACATTTTTGAGGATCTGGGGACCCACGCCAAATCTTTCCAGTCTCCCGAGGGGGAAAAGGTTTTGTTGTGCCCTCTTCACGACTGTCTTGGTATGTTTGGACCATGATAGTTCGTTGGTGATGTGGACACCAAGGAACTTGAAACTCTTAACCCGCTCCACTACAGCCCCATCTATGTTAATGGGGGCCTGTTCGGCCCACTTTTTCCTGTAGTCCACGATCAGCTCCTTTGTCTTGCTCACATTGAGGTTGTTGTCCTGGCACCACGCGGCCAGGTCACTGACCTCCTCCCTGTAGGCCGTCTCATCGTTGTCGGTTATCAGGCCTACCACTGTTGTGTCGTCAGCAAACTTGATGGTGTTGGAGTCGTGTTTGGCCATGCAGTCGTGGGTGAACAGGGAATACAGGAGGGGACTAAGTACACACCCCTGAGGGGCCCCAGTGTTGAGGATCAGCATGGCAAATGTGTTGTTGCCTACCCTTACCACCTGGGGGCAGCCCGTCAAGAAGTACAAGATCAAGTTGTAGAGGGGGTGTTTTGTCCCAGGGTCCTTAGTTTAGTGATGAGCTTCATGGGCACTATGGTGTTGAACGCTGAACTGTAGTCAATGAACAGCATTCTCATATAGGTGTTCCTTTTGTCCAGGTGGGAAAGGGCAGTGTGGAGTGCGATTAAGATCGCATCATCTGTGGATCTGTTGGGACGGTATGCAAATTGGAGTGGGTCTAGGGTATCTGGGATGATGGTGTTGATGTGAGTCATGACCAGCCTTTCAAAGCACTTCATATGGCTACCGACGTGAGTGCTATGGGGCGGTAATCATTTAGGCAGGTTTCCTTCACTTCTTTGGGAACAGGGACTACGGTGGTCTGCTTGAAAAATGTAGGTATTACAGACTCGGTCAGGGAGAGGTTGAAAATATCATTGAAGGCACTTGACAGTTAGTCCGCGAATGCTTTAAGTACATGTCCTGGTAATCTGTCTGGCCCAGCGGCTTTGTGAATGTTGACCTGTGTAAAGGTCTTGCTCACATTGGCTACCGAGAGCGTTATCACAAAGTCATCCAGAACAGCTGGTGCGCTCGTGCATGCTTCAGTGTTGCTTGCCTCAAAGTGAGCATAAAATGCATTTTGCTTGTCTGGTAGGCTTGCGTCACTGGGCAGCTCGCGTTTGGGTTTCCCTTTGTAGTACGTAATAGTTTTCAAGCCCTGCCACATCTGACGAGCGTCAGAGCCGGTGTAGCAGGATTCAATCTTAATCCTGTATTGACGCTTTGCTTGTTTGATGGTTCGTCTGAGGGCATAGCGGGATTTCTTATAACCGTCCGGATTAATGTCCCGCTCCTTGAAAACAGCAGCTCTAGCCTTGAGATCGATGTGGCTGTTGCCTGTCACTGTGGGGATGACGTTGTCGATGCACTTATTAACGAAGTCGATGACAGGTGGTATACTCCTCAATGTCATTGGATGAATCACGGAACATATTCCTGTCTGTGCTAGCAAAACAGTCCTGTAGCTTAGCATCTGCTTCATCTGACCACTTCCGTATTGAGTGAGTCACTGGTACTTCCAGCTTTAGTCGTTTTTGCTTGTAAGCAGAAATCAGGAGGATAGATTTATGGTCAGATTTGCCAAATGGAGGGCAAGGGAGAGTCCTAGCTGTGCCACTAGAGACTCTGGGTTCGCGCCCAGGCTTTGTCGCAGCCGACCGCGATTGGCCTAGCATTGTCCGGGTTAGGGAGGGTTTAGCCGGTAGAGATATCCTTGTCTCATCGCGCACCAGCAAGCTGGGACACATCGGTGCTGCTGGCTTCAGAGGTTGGATGCGCGCTGTGTTAAGAAGCAGTGTGGCCTGGTTGGGTTGGATGCGTGCTGTGTTAAGAAGCAGTGTGGCTTGGTTGGGTTGGATGCGTGCTGTGTTAAGAAGCAGTGTGGCTTGGTTGGGTTGGATGCGTGCTGTGTTAAGAAGCAGTGTGGCTTGGTTGGGTTGGATGTGTGCTGTGTTAAGAAGCAGTGTGGCTTGGTTGGGTTGGATGCGTGCTGTGTTAAGAAGCAGTGCGGCTTGGTTGGGTTGGATGCGTGCTGTGTTAAGAAGCAGTGTGGCCTGGTTGGGTTGTGTATTGGAGGACGCATGACTCTCAACCTTCGTCTCTCCCGAGCCACTACGGGAGTTGTAGCGATGAGACAAGATAGTGGCTACTAAAACAATTGGATACCACAAAAAAAACAAGTTAAAAGCAAAAAAAACTACAACAAAATAGCACAGTTGGTTAGGAGAATGTAAAATATCAGCCATCCTCTTCGGCGCCATCTTCTCACAACTAAAGTGGTTAAAACTTAAAAATGAAGCACATTAATCCGCTTTATAATGGGTGTAGAGCCTAACTGGCATTAAGATGCAGCTTGTGAGTTTCAAAATCTGGGAAGATCATTTTTACCATAAAAATGCACCTTTATAATAAAAACATTACATTCATAATCACATTTGATTATGGTGTTTTCCAGCTAATGGCCTTCTGCCGTGTGTATAGCCTTCTGCCGTGTGTATATGGTTGCGCTTATGTGAATAAATAGCCAAATAGTTTAACATTTTAAGGTATTTTAAGTTCATCTGTTGCATCAGCCACATTGTTTAAAAACAGTTTATGCTAGTGGTTGTATTCATTTGGGATCTATCGCATCCCACAACTGTCCCAGACTATGTTTGGAATAATTATTTATTGTACAGAATAGGTCAACTTTGGAACTATGGGGGATAGTATATTGACATAGGCTAGTGCTTTGCTGTTTGTTAGGCCTACTCATTTTGTTGGTTGACAAATTAAATGTGGACAGTTAGTCCAATATCTTCAACATGCACCTTGGAATTGGATAAGGATGCACGCAGTTGCGTCCCCAATGTGTCCATCTTCACTTGTAGCCCGTGAGAAAGGGCCAATCCCGTGACAGAGGTGCTTTGGAGCATGCAGCAGGGAAAAGGTTATTATTATTCTTTTCAGCCCAAGGGCAAAACGGCCATTGGCCTCAAAAGGAATGGATTTTTTGGCGGGGCATTACAGCCACACAAAGGGGATGGAGCCCGGAAATTCAAGGCATTATCAAGTGCTGGTCAAATTGTGAATGAACGACTGATGAAGTGTGTACAGCCTGAAACAAACAAAGCAGAGCTCATGCCTTTCATGCAACGTTTTTCAAATCATCATTAGAGTCCCATCAGGCAGCATTACAATGTAATACAAATCAAAACACATTGTCCAACATTTGTATCACAACTAAAGTTACATTAAATAACTCTAACTTAAGCATATAGGAGTACATATTTCTTTGTAAACTGTTCATATTGTCTGCTGTTGGTGGTCTGTGGATACCTCTCGAGTGGTATGGGGTATACTCCTCAATGTCTTTGCTTCGGCAAAGTGGGTGGGGTTATATCCTGCCTGGTTGGCCCTATCCCCCGAGCCCCCTGTCTCAGCCTCCAGTGTAGCCTCCAGTGTATGTGCTGCAATAGTATATGTGCCTGACCTGTTGCACCTCTACAACCACCGATTATTATTTTATGAACATCTTCGAGAACGATCTGGCCTTAATGGCTATATATTAATGGCTATATATATCTCCACCCGGCACAGAATTTAATTTTAACTTTATTTAACCAGGCAAGTCAGTTAAGAACATATTCTTATTTTCAATGACAGCCTGGCTATAGTGGGTTAACTGCCTGTTCAGGGGCAGAACGACAGTCAGCTCGGGGGTTTGAATTCACAACCTTCAGGTTACTAGTCCAACGCTCTAACCACTAGGCTACCCTGCCGCCCCAGAAGATCACTGGCCACCCCTCAGACTGGTTCCTCTCTAGGTTTCTTCCTAGGTTTGTGTCTTTCTAGGGAGTTTTTCTTAGCCACTGTGCTTCTACATCTGCATTGCTTGCTGTTTGGGGATTTAGGCTGGGTTTCTGTATAAGCACTTTGTGACAACTGCTGTTGTAAAAAGGGCTCTATAAATACATTTATTTGGTTGACCTAAATTACAAAATGACACATTGGTTTCCTTAGTCACAAATTGTAAATTTGACTACTCTGAAGAGAAGGTTTAATGCTAAAAAAGGTTCTTAGAAAATAGTTCTGATCATATAGTCTAGACGATATCCAGAACTACTAAAACCCTGATCTCAGACATTTAGGGTAGTGTGGTGTAGGGTAGTGTGGTGTGGTGTAGGGTAGTGTGGTGTAGGGTAGTGTGGTGTAGGGTAGTGTGGTGTGGTAGAAGGTACTATCTAGGGTAGTGTAGTGTGGTGTAGGGTAGTGTAGTGTAGGGTAGTGTGGTGTAGGGTAGTGTGGTGTGGTGTAGGGTAGTGTGGTGTGGTGCGGTGTAGGGTAGTGTGGTGTAGGGTAGTGTGGTGTAGGGTAGTGTGGTGTAGGGTAGTGTGGTGTAGGGTAGAAGGTACTATCTAGGGTAGTGTGGTGTGGTGTAGGGTAGTGTGTGACGTTTGGTGTTGGTGGGGGCGCGGCTCTGTTGCATCCCGCAGTGTGTGTGACGTTTGGTTTGGCGTTATTTTATGGTTTTAATTTGTACACTTAGTTAGTAAACCATCTGTCAACCATGGCTTTACAGTGGTGGGGCGTTGGACTGGTCGTGTACATACCCGCTACAAACGGACTAAATTATGAAAACACTACTGTCGGAGCATAAACAAGACTAATGTAGTATGAAACCAGTCGATATTGTCTTCACTTACATGATAAACAACAAGGAGCATCATGATGTGCAATAAGAAGCACAAGCTAGCCTTTAGTCCTATGCTATATTCCCTGGCCCTTTACATTTTGGGAGAGATGAAATTGATAGGCAAAACAGTCGTTAGAATATTCAAGAATCTGTTCTAAAGAGATGACATCATTAGCCTACATTGTTACATTGGGATATTAGAATGTAGCAAACTGTAGGCTTGACGTCCCATTATGACAACTCAAAATGAACTACAGTAAACAACGCAATGAGGAAATGACTTATTTGTAGGCTTAGTTAGTAGAGAGATGACCTTCTTGGCCAAGTCTAGCAGATGATATGTTCTAAATATATCACAGTATTTTAAAAATATGTGGACAGTATTATATATATATATATATATATATATGTTTTTGAATAATATAAATTCATGCTTTCAGTGCGTGACCCTAGGGAGGCAACACATACATTCTAAGTCATTTCTCAATTCAGATTTTTATATATTTTTTACTAAACTGTTCAATTAAACTTCAACCAAAAACAATTTTCAGCATTTATCAATTTCTGCAATCATTTCATGATTGGATTCGCATGGGGCAGCGCACAATTGGCCCAGTGTCGTCCAGGTTTGGCCGGGGTAGGCCGTCATTGTGAATAAGAATTTGTTCTTAAACTGACTTGCCTAATTAAATAAACTGTTAAAAATATATATATAATAATAACAACAATTCCACACTGCTGTTGATTTGACTTGCGATTTAGATGAAAAATCATGGGTCAACTGTTGGAATCATGGAAAAATAATGTTTGTTATAATTCTATAGTTAGAATATAAGTGGTCACTTTAAATACAGTATTCAACATGACAACGAATGCAAATGCTAGGGACGAGTTATTGTGACAGGTTAGGAACCAAAGTGTTGTTCAGTATTTCCTATGGGACCCTATAATCTTCGGCTACATTAAAATGTTCTCTTAGGTAGTTAATGTAGCTAACATATTCATGCTTCGCCTATTCCTCTTCCAAACTGTGCCATTGTTCCCCTTTCAAAAAAAAAATAAAGTGTGTGAATGTGTCTACAGTTGAAGTCGGAAATTTACATACACTTGGGTTGGAGTCTTTAAAACTCGTTTTTCAACCACTGCACAAATTTCTTGTTAACAAACTATAGTTTTGGCAAGTCGGTTACGACATCTACTTTGTCCAAGACAAGTAATTTTTCCAACAATTGTTTACAGACAAGTCTTATATTGACATAGGTGCAAGTGCGGGTAGATTTCCACAGCTTCAACTCCTGTCAGTGTTTTATTCCATTGAGATTCAATGTCCGTTTCAGTGATTTAGCTTTTTTCCAATTCAATGAAAACACTGAAAAAAAGCAACAAAAATAGTATATATCTAGAGTCTTCCAATTCAGTGTGACAATCAAATGTCTGGGAGCTGGAGAGTGATAAAGGAAAGAGAGAAACCCCTTATCTCAGCGCCAAGCCGTCTATGCTGTTGTCACGCCAACTTGGTACAAATGGTCGCTCATGGTTTCCATGGTGGGCACTGGGCTCTGTATTTGGGATGATTTCCGTTCCATGAAACACACACTTAAACAAATATTCCCCGTACTAGTAACCAGTACTCCGTGATGGCGAACAAATTCAAGCTTGGTTTCTAAAGCACCCTTATAACAATGGAAACATGGTTCATTCTCTACCAGTAGAAACCTTATCTGACAAACCAAAACAGTCCTTGACGTGTAACTCACCTCTAAGGACGTGTTGGGATGTCTGTATTTATCTGGAAAGAGAAAAGAAAAGTGTTAGTCAAATATACACAAACATACCCTACCACTGCAGCATCACTACATACACACATACCCTACCACCGCAGCATCATTACATACACACATACCCTACCACTGCAGCATCACTACATACACACATACCCTACCACCGCAGCATAACGACATACACACATACCCTACCACTGCAGCATCACGACATACACACATACCCTACCAATGCAGCATCACTACATACACACATACCCTACCACCGCAGCATCACTACATACAGACCGTACCACCGCAGCATCACTACATACAGACCCTACCACCGCAGCATCACTACATACAGACCCTACCACTGCAGCATCACTACATACAGACCCTACCACCGCAGCATCACTACATACACACATACCCTCCCACCGCAGCATCACTACATACAGACCCTACCACCGCAGCATCACTACATACATACATACCCTACCACCGCAGCATCACTACATACAGACCCTACCACCGCAGCATTACTACATACACACATACCCTACCACTGCAGCATCACTACATACACACATACCCTACCACCGCAGCATCACGACATACACACATACCCTACCACTGCAGCATCACGACATACACACATACCCTACCAATGCAGCATCACTACATACACACATACCCTACCACCGCAGCATCACTACATACAGACCCTACCACCGCAGCATCACTACATACAGACCCTACCACCGCAGCATCACTACATACAGACCCTACCACTGCAGCATCACTACATACAGACCCTACCACTGCAGCATCACTACATACACACATACCCTCCCACCGCAGCATCATTACATACACACATACCCTACCACTGCAGCATCACTACATACACACATACCCTACCACCGCAGCATCATTACATACACACATACCCTACCACTGCAGCATCACTACATACACACATACCCTACCACCGCAGCATAACGACATACACACATACCCTACCACTGCAGCATCACGACATACACACATACCCTACCAATGCAGCATCACTACATACACACATACCCTACCACCGCAGCATCACTACATACACACATTCCCTACCACCGCAGCATCATTACATACAGACCCTACCACTGCAGCATCACTACATACAGACCCTACCACCGCAGCATCACTACATACAGACCCTACCACTGCAGCATCACTACATACAGACCCTACCACTGCAGCATCACTACATACACACATACCCTCCCACCGCAGCATCATTACATACACACATACCCTACCACTGCAGCATCACTACATACACACATACCCTACCACCGCAGCATCATTACATACACACATACCCTACCACTGCAGCATCACTACATACACACATACCCTACCACCGCAGCATAACGACATACACACATACCCTACCACTGCAGCATCACGACATACACACATACCCTACCAATGCAGCATCACTACATACACACATACCCTACCACCGCAGCATCACTACATACAGACCCTACCACCGCAGCATCACTACATACAGACCCTACCACCGCAGCATCACTACATACAGACCCTACCACTGCAGCATCACTACATACAGACCCTACCACTGCAGCATCACTACATACACACATACCCTCCCACCGCAGCATCACTACATACACACATACCCTCCCACCGCAGCATCACTACATACAGACCCTCCCACCGCAGCATTACTACATACATACATACCCTACCACCGCAGCATCACTACATACACACATACCCTACCACCGCAGCATCACTACATACACACATACCCTACCACCGCAGCATCACTACATACAGACCATACCACCGCAGCATCACTACATACAGACCCTACCACCGCAGCATCACTACATACAGACCCTACCACCACAGCATCACTACATACAGACCCTACCACCGCAGCATCACAACATACAGACCCTACCACCGCAGCATCACTACATACAGACACTACCACCGCAGCATCACTACATACAGACCCTACCACTGCAGCATCACTACATACAGACCCTACCACCGCAGCATCACTACATACAGACCCAACCACCGCAGCATCACTACATACAGACCCAACCACCGCAGCATCACTACATACTAGAGGTCGGCCGATTAATTGGAATAGACGATTAATTAGGGCCGAGTTCAAGTTTTCATAACAATCGGAAATCTGTATTTTGATTTTTTTTTACCTTTATTTAACTAGGCAAGTCAGTTAAGAACACATTCTTAGTTTCAATGACGGCCAAGGAACGTTGGGTTAACTGGTCTAGGAACATTGGGTTAACTGGTCAAGGAACAGTGTGTTAACTGGTCAAGGAACAGTGTGTTAACTGGTCAAGGAACAGTGTGTTAACTGGTCAAGGAACAGTGTGTTAACTGGTCAAGGAACAGTGTGTTAACTGGTCAAGGAACAGTGTGTTAACTGGTCAAGGAACAGTGTGTTAACTGGTCAAGGAACAGTGTGTTAACTGGTCAAGGAACAGTGTGTTAACTGTGTGTTAACTGCCTGTTCAGGCAGATTTTCACCTTGTCAGCTCGGGGGATCCAATCTTGCAACCTTACAGTTGACTAGTCCAACGCAATAACGACCTGCCTCTCTCTCGTTGCACTCCACAAGGAGACTGACTGTTACGCGAATGCAGTAAGCCAAGGTAAGTTGCTAGCTAGCATTAAACTGATTTTATAAAGAACAATCAATCATAATCACTAGTTAACTATTACACTTATCTTATAAAGAACAATCAATCATAATCACTAGTTAACTATACATGGTTGATGATATTACTAGATATTATCTAGCGTGTCCTGCGTTGAATATAATCTGACTGTAGGCAGAAGCAGGCGCGGCGCGTAAGCACTTTAGTGCGTTTTGCAAGCATTGCGCTGTTTATGACTTCAAGCCTATCAACTCCAGAGATGTGGCTGGTGTAACTGAAGTGAAATGGCTGGCTAGTTAGCTCGCGCTAATAGCATTTCAAACGTCACCGCAGCATCATTACATACATGGAGAATAATACACTAACATACTGCTGCAGCATTAACTACTCTACACTAACATACTGCTGTAGCATTAACTACTCTACACTAACATACTGCTGTAGGACTAACTACTCTACGCTAACATACTGCTGTAGCAATAACTACTCTACGCTAACATACTGCTGTAGCATTAACTACTCTACACTAACATACTGCTGTAGCATTAACTACTCTACGCTAACATACTGCTGTAGCACTAACAACTCTACACTAACATACTGCTGTAGGACTAACTACTCTACGCTAACATACTGCTGTAGCACTAACTACTCTACGCTAACATACTGCTGTAGGAGTAACTACTCTACACTAACATACTGCTGTAGCACTAACTACTCTACGCGAACATACTGCTGTAGCATTAACAACTCTACGCTAACATACTGCTGTAGGACTAACTACTCTACACTAACATACTGCTGTAGGACTAACTACTCTACGCTAACATACTGCTGTAGCAATAACTACTCTACGCTAACATACTGCTGTAGAATTAACTACTCTACACTAACATACTGCTGTAGCATTAACTACTCTACGCTAACATACTGCTGTAGCACTAACAACTCTACACTAACATACTGCTGTAGGACTAACTACTCTACGCTAACATACTGCTGTAGGACTAACTACTCTACGCTAAAATACTGCTGTAGGAGTAACTACTCTACACTAACATACTGCTGTAGCACTAACTACTCTACGCGAACATACTGCTGTAGCATTAACAACTCTACGCTAACATACTGCTGTAGGACTAACTACTCTACACTAACATACTGCTGTAGGACTAACTACTCTACGCTAACATACTGCTGTAGCAATAACTACTCTACGCTAACATACTGCTGTAGCATTAACTACTCTAACATACTGCTGTAGCATTAACTACTCTACGCTAACATACTGCTGTAGCACTAACAACTCTACACTAACATACTGCTGTAGGACTAACTACTCTACGCTAACATACTGCTGTAGCACTAACTACTCTACGCTAACATACTGCTGTAGGAGTAACTACTCTACACTAACATACTGCTGTAGCACTAACTACTCTACGCGAACATACTGCTGTAGCATTAACAACTCTACGCTAACATACTGCTGTAGCATTAACAACTCTACGCTAACATACTGCTGTAGGACTAACTACTCTACACTAACATACTGCTGTAGGACTAACTACTCTACGCTAACATACTGCTGTAGCAATAACTACTCTACGCTAACATACTGCTGTAGCATTAACTACTCTACACTAACATACTGCTGTAGCATTAACTACTCTACGCTAACATACTGCTGTAGCACTAACTACTCTACACTAACATACTGATGTAGCACTAACTACGCTAACATACTGCTGTAGCATTAACAACTCTACCCTAACATACTGCTGTAGCATTAACAACTCTACGCTAACATACTGCTGTAGCACTAACTACTCTACGCTAACATACTGCTGTAGCACTAACTACTCTACGCTAACATACTGCTGTAGCACTAACTACTCTACACTAACATACTGCTGTAGCACTAACTACTCTACACTAACATACTGATGTAGCACTAACTACTCTACACTAACATACTGATGTAGCACTAACTACGCTAACATACTGCTGTAGCACTAACTACTCTACACTAACATACTGATGTAGCACTAACTACGCTAACATACTGCTGTAGCATTAACAACTCTACACTAACATACTGCTGTAGCACTAACAACTCTGAATCACCTTTGAGCCATTCAGGCTGAAAATGACCTCGGCTCAGAGTAAAGGACCTCGCCTTACGATTTATAGTGGAAGACACTATACCACACACACACACACACACACACACACACACACACACACACACACACACACACACACAAGTCCTGAACAAGAGAACACAGGCCATCAGGCCACCCCTCTCCTTCTCCCTCCCCCTCTCTCTTCATCTCCTTCTACCTCCCCCTCTCTCTTCATCTCCTACCTCCCCCTCCTTCTACCTCCCCCTCCTTCTACCTCCCCCTCTCTCTTCATCTCCTACCTCCCCCTCTCTCTTCATCTACTACCTCCCCCTCCATCTCCTTCTACCTCCCCCTCCTACCTCCCCACTACCTCCCCCTCCATCTCCTTCTACCTCCCCCTCCATCTCCCTCCCTCTTCATCTCCTTCTACCTCCCTCTTCATCTCCTACCTCCCCGTCCATCTCCTTCTACCTCCCCCTCTCTCTTCATCTCCTTCTACCTCCCTCGTCATCTCCTTCTACCTCCCTCGTCATCTCCTTCTACCTCCCTCGTCATCTCCTTCTACCTCCCTCGTCATCTCCTTCTACCTCCCTCGTCATCTCCTTCTACCTCCCTCGTCATCTCCTTCTACCTCCCTCGTCATCTCCTTCTACCTCCCTCTCCTTCTACCTCCCTCTCCTTCTACCTCCCCTCCATTTCCCTCCCCCTCCATTTCCTTCTACCTCCCTCTTCATCTCCTTCTACCTTCCCATCCATCTCCCTCCCCCTCCTACCTCCCCCTCTCTCTTCATCTCCCTCCCCCTCCCTCTCCTTCTACCTCCCCTCCATTTCCGTCTACCCCCCCCCCTACCTCCCCCTCTCCCTCCCTCTTCATCTCCTTCTACCTCCCTCGTCATCTCCTTCTACCTCCCTCTCCTTCTACCTCCATCTCCCTCCCCCTCCATTTCCTTCTACCTCCCTCTTCATCTCCTTCTACCTTCCCATCCATCTCCCTCCCCCTCATTCTACCTCCCTCTTCATCTCCTTCTACCTACCCCTCCATCTCCTTCTACCTCCATTTCCTTCTACCTCCCTCTTCATCTCCTTCTACCTCCCTCTTCATCTCCTTCTACCTTCCCATCCATCTCCCTCCCCCTCCTTCTACCTCCCTCTTCATCTCCTTCTACCTCCATCTCCCTCTCCCTCCATTTCCTTCTACCTCCCTCTTCATCTCCTTCTACCTCCCTCTTCATCTCCTTCTACCTTCCCATCCATCTCCCTCCCCCTCCTACCTCCCCCTCTCTCTTCATCTCCCTCCCCCTCCATTTCCTTCTACCCCCCCCCCTACCTCCCCCTCCCCCTCTCCCTCTACCTCCCCCTCTTCATCTCCTTCTACCTCCCACTCCTTCTACAGCTCCTTCTACCTCCCCCTCCTTCTACCTCCCTCGTCATCTCCTTCTACCTCCCACTCCTTCTACAGCTCCTTCTACCTCCCCCTCCATCTCCTTCTACCTCTTCATCTCAGTCTCCTGCTCGCTCTTCTCACCCCTACCCTTCTCTTCTCTTAAACCACAGTATTCAGACACTGCTGTAGATGCAGCAATGAGGGGGAGTGAGAGCCATTTTCATTCTACAGATTGATCTTTAGTGCAGCTTTGTGTATGCATTAATTGCGTCACTAGAGCCGGACATACTGAAACAATCTCCAAGGTTGACTTGTCCAATTCCTTCTGGCCTGAATCAGAATGCAAAATCAAATCAAATGTATTTATATAGCCCTTCATACATCAGCTGATATCTCAAAGTGTTGTACAGAAACCCAGCCTAAAACCCCAAACAGCAAGCAATGCAGGTGTAGAAGCACGGTGCGAATGCAAATGCCTTCTACTGTCTGAAAGATAGGCCGTTGCTGCGACAGTCAGTATGTCATTGTTCAGACAGGTCTAAAGAGCAGTGCCATTGATCAGATAGGTCTAAGCACTGGTTGCCTGGGTGACAGTCAGCCCTGGGGAATAGAGCAAAGTCTAAGAGACTATGGGTTACATAACCATAACCACCTGAACTAGCTGACCCTCTGGTCTGGTAGTAACCTCCTGAACTAGCTGACGCTCTGGTCTGGTAGTAACCTCCTGAACTAGCTAACACTCTGCTCTGGCCTGGTAGTAACCTCCTGAACTAGCTAACACTCTGCTCTGGTCTGGTAGTAACCTCCTGAACTAATAATAATAATAATAATATATCCCATTTAGCAGACGCTTTTGTCCAAAGCGACTTACAAGTCGGCTGGGGCCACTACTTTTACATATGGGTGGCCCCAGCGGGAATCGAACCCACGACGCTTGGCGTTGCACGCGCCATGCTCTACCGACTCACTACTTTTACATATGAGTGGCCCCAGCGGGAATCGAACCCACGACGCTTGGCGTTGCACGCGCCATGCTCTACCGACTGAGCCACACAGGACCAACTAGCTGACGCTCTGGTCTGGTAGTAACCTCCTGAACTAGCTAACACTCTGCTCTGGCCTGGTAGTAACCTCCTGAACTAGCTGACCCTCTGGTCTGGTAGTAACCTCCTGAACTAGCTGACGCTCTGGTCTGGTAGTAACCTCCTGAACTAGCTGACCCTCTGGTCTGGTAGTAACCTCCTGAACTAGCTGACCCTCTGGCCTGGTAGTAACCTCCTGAACTAGCTGACCCTCTGGTCTGGTAGTAACCTCCTGAACTAGCTAACCCTCTGGTCTGGTAGTAACCTCCTGAACTAGCTGACGCTCTGGTCTGGTAGTAACCTCCTGAACTAGCTAACCCTCCGGTCTGGTAGTAACCTCCTGAACTAGCTGACCCTCTGGCCTGGTAGTAACCTCCTGAACTAGCTGACCCTCTGGCCTGGTAGTAACCTCCTGAACTAGCTGACCCTCTGGCCTGGTAGTAACCTCCTGAACGAGCTGACCCTCTGGCCTGGTAGTAACCTCCTGAACGAGCTGACCCTCTGGTCTGGTAGTAACCTCCTGAACTAGCTGACGCTCTGGTCTGAAGGTAACCTCCTGAACTAGCTAACCCTCTGGTCTGGTAGTAGCCTCCTGAACTAGCTAACACTCTGCTCTGGCCTGGTAGTAACCTCCTGAACTAGCTAACCCTCTGGTCTGGTAGTAACCTCCTGAACTAGCTAACACTCTGCTCTGGCCTGGTAGTAACCTCCTGAACGAGCTGACCCTCTGGTCTGGTAGTAATCTCCTGAACTAGCTAACACTCTGCTCTGGCCTGGTAGTAACCTCCTGAACGAGCTGACCCTCTGGTCTGGTAGTAACCTCCTGAACTAGCTGACGCACTGGTCTGGTAGTAACCTCCTGAACTAGCTAACACTCTGCTCTGGTCTGGTAGTAACCTCCTGAACTAGCTAACACTCTGCTCTGGCCTGGTAGTAACCTCCTGAACGAGCTGATGCTCTGGTCTGGTAGTAACCTCCTGAACTAGCTAACACTCTGCTCTGGTCTGGTAGTAACCTCCTGAACTAGCTGACCCTCTGGTCTGGTAGTAACCTCCTAAACTAGCTAACACTCTGCTCTGGCCTGGTAGTAACCTCCTGAACTAGCTAACGATCTGCTCTGGTAGTAACCTCCTAAACTAGCTAACGATCTGGTCTGGTAGTAACCTCCTGAACTAGCTAACACTCTGCTCTGGTCTGGTAGTAACCCCCTGAACTAGCTAACACTCTGCTCTTCTCTGGTAGTAATCTCCTGAACTAGCCAACACTCTGCTCTGGAAGTAACCTCCTGAACAAGCTAACACTCTGCTCTGGTCTGGTAGTAACCTCCAGAACTAGCTAACACTCTGCTCTGGTCTGGTAGTAACCTCCTGAACTAGCTAACACTCTGCTCTGGTCTGGTAGTAACCTCCTGAACTAGCTAACACTCTGCTCTGGTCTGGTAGTAACCTCCTGAACTAGCTAACACTCTGCTCTGGTCTGGTAGTAACCTCCTGAACTAGCTAACACTCTGCTCTGGTCTGGTAGTAACCTCCTGAACTAGCTAACACTCTGCTCTGGTCTGGTAGTAACCTCCTGAACTAGCTAACACTCTGCTATGGTCTGGTCTGGTAGTAACCTCCTGAACTAGCTAGCGCTAGGCATCTGCCTAATAAACCTCACGTCTTTCTCATCCTGACATAATCAGCGGCAGGACAAGCAGACGTTCCTTGCCAAAATACCTCAATCAGGCTCTGATTTAGTCAAAAGGGAAGGTTGTTTTTCATGTTCTGATGCCTGATCTTATGAAAGGTGTCTAAAGCACACTTAGAGACTGTGCTCTGGACGTGACATTACGTAGGTTTGACAACCCAAAATACAACAGAAACCAGCCGGTGTCACATTATGTCTCTCTATCTAATGGCCTCTCGTGTTGTGTATCAACAGGGGGAGAGAGTGGAGGTTGTGTGTGTGGCAGAGGGGGGAACAGTGCAAACAGGAAAACAAGCCCAGTGCCAGAGGTGGATCGTTCCACCTCAAAAAGCACAAGAGGATTTCCACACCCACAATCTCAGATTGTTCTGAAATCATTCATTGTTAGAAACAAATACAGAGCCTTCAGAAAGTATTCACTCCTTGTCTTTTTCCACATTCTGTTGTGTTACAGCCCAAATTTAAAATGGATTACAATTGACACAAAACACCCCATGTCAAATTGGAGTAGTTTGTTGAAATTTTTACACATTTAAAACTGAAATGTCATATTTAAAGTTTAAATGTCTCAAGTCAATAATTATTCAAGCCCTTTGTTATGGCAATTCTAAATTAATTGAGGAAAATGTTTCTTAACAAGTCACATAAGTTGCATGGACTCACTGTGTGAAAGTCTTTAACATGATTTTTGAAAGGCTACCTCATCTCTGTACACCACTCATAAAGATAATTGTAAGGTCCCTCAGTCAAGCAGTGAATTTCAAAACACAGACTCAACCACAAAGACCAGGGAAGTTTTCAAATGCCTCGTAAAGGGCACCTATTGGTACAGTAGATGGGTAAAAAAAAAATACTTGAGTATCCCTTTGAGCATGGTGAAGTTATGAATTAGACTATGAACATGGTGAAGTTACGAATTAGACTTTGAATGGTGCATCACTAACTCAGTTGCCAGAGAGGAAGGAAACCTTTCTGGATTTCACCATGAGGCCAATTATGACTTTTTAAAAAACAGTGACAGTTCAATGGCTGTGATGGAGCCCCACTGTGAAGGCGTCATAAGACCCATAAAACCTAGGGGTCAAACAGGGAAATGGTTCCAAATGTCTTTCTATCATTCATTTTACCTGAAGGGAATTTTAGTAAACACTTGTGTAGGCTTACCTTGGCGTGACGTTTTGATACCCATGTAAATTGATAACCATTGTTGTGTTCGGTGGGTTCCTGCCTGTACTAGACTAGTTGTTCTCGGGCTTACTACTTCGCAATGTAGACCGTGGTGGTTAGCTAGCTGGGCTAGTTAGTTATTTTAGCCTGCTAGACAGCCTAGCCAGTTAACTTTAGCTGGCTAAGACAACTGTGCATACTCCGGTAACATCATTTGACAACTGGTTAGATGGTGTTATGCATTTCCAAAACGTTGGTTTACTTCAAAGTAGCTGTAAGCTAGGCGTTGATAGCAACTGGCCGACTCATGCAGTGCTACCTAACGTTAGCAGGCCAGTAGGGCTAACTTTAGCAGGACAGTTGGCTAGCTTCCTTGCAAGGGGATTTGTAACAATAAATTCATTAAATATTTACTTGTAAATTGGCATAAAATTACATTGAAACCAGTAGTCACGAGTGCAAACGATTTGATTTAAAAGTTATTTCTGTTGGAGTTTGGCTTGCCGGGTCCAGAATATTACATCACACACCGCAAATATTTGTTTTACGGTGTTACGTTGGCATTCTGATCAGTTTTATGTAATAACTTGGAAAAATAAAAATAAAAAGTTACATCATTTTGCATTGAGACTTTAGATGTAAATCCATATGTGGTTACGTTTATGCTACCTACACTAACTAGCTTAATGTCGAGCCGGCAGAAGAATAAAAAAAGAAGGGAAAAAAGGGAGGAACGTATACAGTCCTAATAAAATAAATCCACCAGCATTTTACAAATTTGGGACAATTTAGGACATTGCACACCGCATTCAGCGAAGGGTGTGCAACATCCTAAGTTCTCAGAAAACTGATTTTTAAATCATGGTAGAGACTCCGATGACCACTGGGACTCCAAAGACGCCACAATTCAAGTCCTGCATCCCCCAGTCATTCAAATGTAGGAACTGGTTCTTCCAGTCTGACCCCTGCTGCTAACTCTCTGGCTCCACACCCACCCCTGCCAAAATACATAACTGCAGACCTGAATGTACCTTAGGGCCAAAAGAGAACAACAGGGAGGCGTCATTGTACACTGTGCCACAAGACATCTCCCATCACCTGCAATAGTTGTGCTGTTACCGTCTGCTTCACAGCAGAAATAGACTGCTATGGGACTTGGCATCAGCAGCACAATCGTGTTTAGAGGACAGTGGGTGTTCTAAATACTGTAACATGAATTGTTTCACTTCGTGTGGTTTGTGCACCTATGGCATTAGATCAGTGGTGGCTGCTGACTTGGCCCTTATCTGCCCGAGTGGCGCAGCAGTCTAACACGGAACCCACACCGGCTGCGCACATGCGCCATCGTGCATAAATGTATTTTGTCCCCCGACACCAAACGCGGTCACAACATGCAGGTTAAATATATCAAAACAAACTCTGAACCAATTATATTAATTTGGGGACAGGTCAAAAAGCATTTAACATTTATGGCAATTTTGCTTGTTAGCTTATTTGTCCCATTTAGCTAGCTTGCTGTTGCTAGATAATGTTTATATCCCAGGACAAATTGAGTTGTTATTTTACCTGAAATGCACAAGGTCCTCTCCTCCACCAATTAATCCACACATAAAATGGCCAACCGAATTGTTTCTAGTCATCTCTTCCTTCCAGGCTTTTTCTTCTCTTGAGTTTATATTGCGATTAGCAACTTTCATAAATTAGGTGCATTACCACCACGTTCGTCTTTCAGTCACCCGCGTGGGTATAACCAATGAGGAGATGGCACGTGGGTACCTGCTTCTATAAACCAATGAGGAGATGGCACGTGGGTACCTGCTTCTATAAACCAATGAGGAGATGGCACGTGGGTACCTGCTTCTATAAACCAATGAGGAGATGGCACGTGGGTACCTGCTTCTATAAACCAATGAGGAGATGGCACGTGGGTACCTGCTTCTATAAACCAATGAGGAGATGGCACGTGGGTACCTGCTTCTATAAACCAATGAGGAGATGGCACGTGGGTACCTGCTTCTATAAACCAATGAGGAGATGGCACGTGGGTACCTGCTTCTATAAACCAATGAGGAGATGGGAGAGGAAGGACTTGCAGTGCGATCTGCGTCAGAAATGATTTTTATTTTAGCCCTTGGCAACGCAGACGCTCGTTGGTGCGTGCAAGTAGTGTGGGTGCAATAATTGAATAACAGATTTCTGAATTTATTTTGCAGCGCGCGAAGCAATCGGTGTGGTCAGCGTGTAAGTCACTGCATCTCAGTGCAAGAGGCGTCACTACAGACACCCTGGCGGCATCTCAGATTAGTACCTTTTATGTAGGGAAACTAATGATCCATCATGTATGACATTCCTGGGAGTGTGTAAACTAAAACTATACTATAGAGAACATAGCATTTTTCTATGTACTGTACTTAAAATCGCCCACATTTGGGACACTTCATACTAAGTATTATATAGCGCTCTCATTCTTGAATGTATCAGTCTGAAACTTGGCACACACCGTTGCTCTGTTGTGGACAACAAATTATCCACAGCTTTCTCTCTCTAAAAGATGATGCAACAGATTTTTATTTTATTTTACCTTTATTTAACTAGGCAAGTCAGTTAAGAACAAATTCTTATTTTCAATGACGGCCTAGGAACAGTGGGTTAACTGCCTGTTCAGGGGCAGAACAACAGTTTTGTACCTTGTCAGCTCGGGGGTTTGAACTTGAAACCTTCTGGTTACTAGTCCAACGCTCTAACCACTAGGCTACCCTACCACCCCAGATCTATTGTGTTATTTTCTCCAACATTCATTTCACATCTCCACAAACTTCAAAGTGTTTCCTTTCAAATGGTATCAAGAACATGCATTTCCTTGTTTCAGGTCCTCAGCTACAGGCAGTTAGAATTGGGTATGTCATTCTAGGTGGAAATTGAGATGAAGGGTCGTATCCAGAAGAGTTTGGAGGAGAATGATGCCTTACAACCTGAATGGAGGAAGCTTTTTGTAAGAGGTCGTCCACGGACACAAGTGTATTACCAGGAATGCACATCAAGCCTAGACGATAGTGCAGACCTAGCGACCGTTATCAGCTGCCTGGACAAAATAAATATATACGATGCCTAAAGAAAGTATTCATACCCCTTGACTTACTCTACATTTTCTCCTCTGCTTTGCTCTATATTCCCTTTCTTTTTCTCAAAAAAAACCAACTCCCTCGTCCTTCATGATGACAAGTATACCCAAAATAGGATGCAGCCACCACTTACCCTGATTCAGATGACCAGATGACCATCCTACCCATGCTAGATTACGGAGACATAATTTATAGATCGTCAGGTAAGGGTTCTCTCGAGCTGCTAGATGTTCTTTACCATTCGGCCATCAGATTTTCCACCAATGCTCCTTATAGGACACATCACTGCACTCTATACTCTTCTGTAAACTGGTCATCTCTGTATACCCACTGGTTGCTCATTTATAAAAACCCTCTTAGGCCTCACTCCCCTCTATCTGAGATATATTCTGCAGCCCTATTCCTCCACACACAACACCAGTTCTGCCAGTCACATTCTGTTAAAGGTCCCCAAAGCACACACATCCCTGGGTCGGTCCTCTTTTCAGTTCGCTGCCGCTAACAACTGGAACAAGCTGAAAAAAACACTCAAACTGGACAGTCTCTTCAATCTCTCCATTCAAAGACTCAATCATGGACACTCTTACTGACAGTTGTGGCTGCCTTGCGTGATGTATTGTTGTCTCTACCTTCTTGCCCTTTGTGCTGTTGTCTGTGTCCAATAATGTTTGTACCATGTACTGCTGCCACGTTGTGCTGCTGCCTGCTGTGAGGTGCTGTCATGCTGTGTTGATGCCATGCGGTGTTGTCATGTGGTGTTGCTGCCATGCTATGTTGCGGTCTTAGGTCTCATTATGTAGTGTTGTGGTGTCTCTCCTCATGATGCGTTTTGTCATATTTTTAATCCCAGCCCCCGTCCCGCAGGAGGCCTTTTGGTAGGCCATCATTGTAAATAAGAATGTGTTCTTAACTGACTTGCCTAATAAAATGCATTGCAGGTCTGTAAACCAATTCAACACATGGCAGAAATAAACAATATGGCCACTCTGGTTGGTGCAGGATGTCTCCAAACGCTTGTCCTTGGGTGCGAGAGGAAAGTATAGCTTTTATTATCACCACGGATTATGGAATTATAAATACAAATATTTTTGTATCCAATGCAAATGTATCCTAACCACTTAGATATTTTCACCTTAGGTAATAATGCAAATAGTGGACCCTAGATAGTAATCAAAAAAGGCTAGTAGGACCAAAATGTATGAATATTTTGACAGACATTGTGTTGTTTACCTGTGCTGTCTTGGTGGTGCAATTGAACTGTTCCATCTCTCAGAATCCGTACATCGCCAGGTCCTTCAATCCTTCTCGTCAAATCCCCAACAGATGAGCCAGAAGTCTGGGAATTTCTCCTGCGGTGTTTCCGAGCCAAAGTTCTGCAACATTGGTAACAAACAGCCCATGCCTGCTCTTCGTTGATCGGCTGGCTGTACAACGATAAAATCTCCTCCAAGGAAAGATCCTCCGCTCCATCGGCGATATCCATGTTCAAGTCCCAGGAGTAGAGATACTGGTCAACGCGGATATATTGGAGAAGCGTTGGTGAGATTAACATTCCGTCCCCGGCCGTCAGGCCATCTTCACACCATAATATTATATTCACGTAAATAATGGCAGTTCTCGAGAGAAAAACAATATATAGATGTATGAGAAACGCGTCTTGATACTGAAAAATAGATTGTTACGGCCGTGTTCCTCAACCGTCTCTCATCCACTGATTTCACGTACAGGGGTTTATTATGGCCGCCAACAGAGAGGAAGAGAAGCGAGAGGATTTACTCCGCCCAAAATCTGTCTCCGTGAGCTAAAACCTTTTTGTATGAGGGTCTACGAGAGAGTGTCGAATTACTTGAGGCTTATTTGATCGAATATACATTCGTAATGTTTAGTCTGTTACAAATGTACTGATATAAGTGGGTGCACGTGACATTTCGGAAACTTTAAGAAAAACGACTCAGTTGTGCATGTTGTTCGCACGCATGTCTGCCCTCTCTGTGGCGACAATGGGCCCAACTGATCTCACTTGACTTCACTCATTGAGGACATGTAGTTTGAGCGGTCACTCGGCTTTCTTGTCAAGATAATAGATCATCTTTGACGCCGATGATGGCATGTGCTGCATGGTCTCAGAGCCTACCATTTAGACAAACGTTTTCGTTTAACAACAAATAACATAAATTGATTAACAAAACAACAAAAAAGCTACACATGACTTAAACAACGTACAAACAGTGGTGGAAAAAGTACCCAATTGTCATACTTGAGTAAAAGTAACGATACCTTCATAAAAAATATCTCAAGTAAAAGTGAAAGTCACTGAGTAAAATACTACTTGGGTAAAAGTCTACAAGTATATTAAACAAACCAGATGTCACGATTCATTCTTGTTTTTATTTTATTTATGGTAGCCAGGGGTACACTATACAAACTATGCATGTGTGTTTAGTGAGTCCTCCAGATCAGAGGCAGTAGGGATGACCAGGGATGTTCTCTGTTTAGTGAGTCCTCCAGATCAGAGGCAGTAGGGATGACCAGGGATGTTCTCTGTTTAGTGAGTCCTCCAGATCAGAGGCAGTAGGGATGACCAGGGATGTTCTCTGTTTAGTGTCCAGATCAGAGGCAGTAGGGATGACCAGGGATGTTCTCTTGATAAGTGTGTGATTTGGACCATTATTCTGTCCTGTTAAGCATTCAAAATTTAATTTTATTTAGGAATGTAGTGAAGTAAAAGTTGTCCAAAAATATCAATAGTAAATTAAAGTACATATACCCCAAGAAATGACTTGAGTAATACTTTAAAGTACTTTACATTGCGTACAGACTTACAACATACAATACATACATCTACATTTTATTCAGCACCTTATGTGTGAAACACAGCAGGTAGCCTACTGGTTAGAGCGTTGGGCCAGTAACCGAAAGGTTGCAAGATCAAATACCATCGCTGAAAAGGCAAAAATCTGTCATTCTGCCCCTGAACAAGGTAGTTAACCCACAAGGCTGTCATGGATAAACCATAACTACCTGGTTTATCCATATCTATAACTAACTGGTTTATCTATAACTACCTTGTTAATCCATATCTATAACTACCTGGTTTATCCATATCTATAACTACCTGGTTTATCTATAACTACCTGGTTTATCCATATCTATAACTACCTGGTTTATCTATAACTACCTGGTTTATCCATATCTATAACTACCTGGTTTATCTATATCTATAACTACCTGGTTTATCCATATCTATAACTACCTGGTTTATCTATAACTACCTGGTTTATCTATATCTATAACTACCTGGTTTATCTATAACTACCTGGTTTATCCATATCTATAACTACCTGGTTTATCTATATCTATAACTACCTGGTTTATCCATATCTATAACTACCTGGTTTATCCATATCTATAACTACCTGGTTTATCTATATCTATAACTACCTGGTTTATCCATATCTATAACTACCTGGCTTATCTATAACTATCTGGTTTGTCCATATCTATAACTACCTGGTTTATCCATATCTATAACGACCTGGTGTATCTATAACTACCTGGTTTATCTATAACTACCTGGTTTATCCATATCTCTAACTACCTGGTTTATCTATAACTAATTGGTTTATCCATATCTATAACTACCTGTTTTATCCATAACTACCTGGTTTATCTATATCTATAACTACCTGGTTTATCTATAACTACCTGGTTTATCCATATCTATAACTACCTGGTTCAGTTTGTTATATCTGGAGTCCTTCTCCTGTCCAATTCGGTGTCCTGTGTGAATCTAAGTGTGCGTTCTCTAATTCTCTCCTTCTCTTTCAGAGGACCTGAACCCTAGGACCATGCCCCAGGACTACCTGACATGATGACTCCTTGCTGTCCCCAGTCAACCTGGCCGTGCTGCTGCTCCAGTTTCAACTGTTCTGCCTTATTATTATTCGACCATGCTGGTCATTTATGAACATTTGAACATCTTGGCCATGTTCTGTTATAATCTCTACCCGGCACAGCCAGAAGAGGACTGGCCACCCCACATAGCCTGGTTCCTCTCTAGGTTTCTTCCTAGGTTTTGGCCTTTCTAGGGAGTTTTTCCTAACCACTGTGCTTCTACACCTGCATTGCTTGCTGTTTGGGGTTTTAGGCTGGGTTTCCGTACAGCACTTTGAGATATCAGCTGATGTACGAAGGGCTATATAAATAAATTTGATTTGATTTGATTTGATTATCTATATCTACCTGGTTTATCCATATCTATAACTACCTGGTTTATCTATATCTATAACTACCTGGTTTATCCATAACTATCTGGTTTATCGATATCTATAACTACCTGGTTTATCTATAACTACCTGGTTAATCCATATCTATAACTACCTGGTTTATCTATAACTACCTGGTTTATCCATAACTACATGGTTTATCCATATCTATAACTACCTGGTTTATCTATATCTATAACTACCTGGTTTATCTATAACTACCTGGTTTATCCATATCTATAACTACCTGGTTTATCCATATCTATAACTACCTGGTTTATCCATATCTATAACTATCTGTTTTTTCCATAACTACCTGGTTTATCTATATCTATAACTACCTGGTTTATCTATAACTACCTGGTTTATCTATAACTAATTGGTTTATCTATAACTACCTGGTTTATCCATATCTATAACTACCTGGTTTATCTATATCTATAACTAGCTGGTTTATCTATAACTAATTGGTTTATCTATAACTACCTGGTTTATCCATATCTATAACTACCTGGTTTATCTATAACTACCTGGTTTATCCATATCTATAACTACCTGGTTTATCCATAGCTATAACTACCTGGTTTATCCATATCTATAACTACCTGGTTTATCCATATATATAACTACCTGGTTAATCTATAACTACCTGGTTAATCTATAACTACCTGGTTTATCTATTACTACCTGGTTTATCCATATCTATAACTACCTGGTTTATCTATAACTACTTGGTTTATCTATAACTACCTGGTTTATCCATTTCTATAACTACCTGGTTTATCCATGCCTATAACTACCTGGTTTATCTATAACTACCTGGTTTATCTATAACTACCTGGTTTATCTATAACTACCTGGTTTATCTATATCTATAACTACCTGGTTTATCTATAACTACCTGGTTTATCCATATCTATAACTACCTGGTTTATCTATAACTACCTGGTTTATCCATATCTATAACTACCTGGTTTATCTATAACTACCTGGTTTATCTATAACTACCTGGTTTATCCATATCTCTAACTACCTGGTTTATCTATATCTCTAACTACCTGGTTTATCTATAACTACCTGGTTTATCCATATCTATAACTACCTGGTTTATCTATAACTACCTGGTTTATCCATATCTATAACTACCTGGTTTATCCATATCTATAACTACCTGGTTTATCTATAACTATCTGGTTTATCCATATCTATAACTACCTGGTTTATCTATAACTACCTGGTTTATCTATAACTACCTGGTTTATCCATATCTCTAACTACCTGGTTTATCTATATCTATAACTACCTGGTTATAAATAGGCCATAGTGGTGAAATAATTACAATTTAGCAATTAAACACTGGAGTGATAGATGTACAGAAGATGAATGTGCAAGTAGAGATACTGGGGTGCAAAGAAGCAACAACAAAAAACAATATGGGGATGAGGTAGTTGGGTGGGTTATTTACAGATGTTTATGTACAGGTGCAATGATCTGTGAGCTGTTCTGACAGCTGATGCTTAAAGTTAGTGAGGGAGATATGAGTCTCCAGTTTCTCTGATTTTTGCAGTTCGTTCCAGTTCATGGCAGCAGAGACCTGGAAGGAAACGCCGCCAAAGGAGGTGTTGGCTGTGAGGGTGACCAGTGAGATATACCTACTGGAGCACGTGCTACAGGTGGGTGTTGCTATGGTGACCAGTGAGCTGAGATAAGGCGGGGCTTTACCTAGCAAAGACTTATTGATGACCTGGAGCCAATGGGTTTGGCGACAAATATGAAGCGAGGGCCAGCCAATGAGAGCATACAGGTTGCAGTGGTGGGTAGTATATGGGGCTTTGGTGACAAAACGGATGGCGCTGTGATAGACTACATCCAATTTGTTGAGTAGAGTATTGGAAGCTATTTTGTAAATGACATCACCGAAGTCGAGGATCAGTAGGATGGTCAGTTTTACAAGGGTATGTTTGGCAGCATGAATGAAGGATGCTTTGTTGCGAAATAGGAAGCCAATTCTAGATTTAACTTTGGATTAGAGATGCTTAATGTGAGTCTGGAAGGAGAGTTTACAGTCTAACCAGACACCTAGGTATCTGTAGATGTGCACGTATTATTCATTACAGTTCAGTGGTAGGGGCTTTTCATCAGATAGATCCATGGGGAGGTTTGACATTATTGAACTAAAAACAGAGGAAATACACTACATGGCCGAAAGAATGTGGGCACCTGCTCATCGAACATCTCATTCCAAAATAATGGGCATTAATATGGAGTTGGTCCCACCTTTGCTGCTATAACAGCCTCCGCTCTTCTGGGAAGGATTTCCACTAGATGTTGGAACGTTGCTGCGGGGACTTGCTTCCATTCAGCCACAAGAGCATTCGTGAGGTCGGCACTGATGCTGGGCGATTAGGCCTGGTTCGCAGTCGGCTTTCCAACTCATCCCAAAGGTGTTCAATAGGTTTGAGGTCAGAGCTCTGTGCAGACCAGTCTAGTTCTTCCACACTGATCTTGACAAACCACTTCTGTATGGACCTCTCTTTGTGCACAGGAGTATTGTCATGCTGAAACAGGAAAGGGCCTTCCCCAAACTGTTGCCACAAAGTTGGAAGCACAGAATTGTCTAGAATGTCATTGTAAGCTGTAGCATTAACATTTCACTTCACTGGAACTAAGGGGCCTGAACCATGAAAAACAGCCCCAGGCCATTATTCCTCTACCAAACTTTACAGATGGCACTAGGCACTGGGGCAGATAGCATTCTCCTGGCATCCGCCAAACCCAGATTTGTCCGTCGCACTGCCAGATGGTGAAGCGTGATTCATCACTCCAGAAAACGTGTTTCCACTTCTCCAGAGTCCAATGGCGGCGAGCTTTACACCACTCCAGCCGACGCTTGGCATTGTGCATGGTGATCTTAGGCTTGTATGCGGCTGCTAGGCCATAGAAACCCACGACGAACTGTTCTTGTGCTGACGTTGTTTCCAGAGGCAGTTTGGAACTCGGTAGTGAGTGTTGCAACCAAGGACAAGACAATTTTACGCGCTACCTGCTTCAGCACTTGGTTGTCTCATTCTGTGAGCTTGTGTGGCCTACCACTCGGGTGTGTCCCATTCTGTGAGCTTGTGTGGCCTACCACTCGGCGGACCAATTCTGTGAGCTTGTGTGGCCTACCACTCGGCGGTCCCATTCTGTGAGCTTGTGTGGCCTACCACTCGGCGGTCCCATTCTGTGAGCTTGTGTGGCCTACCACTCGGCGTTCCCATTCTGTGAGCTTGTGTGGCCTATCACTCGGCGGACCAATTCTGTGAGCTTGTGTGGCCTACCACTCGGCGGACCAATTCTGTGAGCTTGTGTGGCCTACCACTCGGCGGTCCCGTTCTGTGAGCTTGTGTGGCCTACCACTCGGCGGTCCCGTTCTGTGAGCTAGTGTGGCCTACCACTCGACGGTCCCATTCTGTGAGCTTGTGTGGCCTACCACTCGGCGGTCCCATTCTGTGAGCTTGTGTGGCCTACCACTCGGCGGTCCCATTCCGTGAGCTTGTGTGGCCTACCACTCGGTGGTCTCGTTCTGTGAGCTTGTGTGGCCTACCACTCGGCGGTCCCATTCCGTGAGCTTGTGTGGCCTACCACTCGGCGGTCTCGTTCTGTGAGCTTGTGTGGCCTACCACTCGGCGGTCTCGTTCTGTGAGCTTGTGTGGCCTACCACTCGGCGGTCTCGTTCTGTGAGCTTGTGTGGCCTACCACTTCGCAGCTGAGCCGTTGTTGGTCCTAGAGGTTTCCACTTCACAATAACAGCCCTTAGACTTGACCAGGGCAGAAGATATTTGATGAACTGACTTGTTGGAAAGGTGGCATCCTACGTCTGTGCCATGTTGAAAGTCATTCAGTCATTCAGCTCTTCAGTACAGGCCATTCTACTGCCAATGTTTGTCTATGGAGATTGCATGGTTGTATGGTCAACTGTATACACCTGTCAGCAATGGGTGTGGCTGACATTGCCGAATTCACAAATGTGAATGTACCTTTGGCCATGTAGTGTACATACTGTAAGAATACCCACTGGGCCCTGACATGGAAACAGCGTTGATTCTACAAATGTGTGCCCAGTGGGATCAATTTAATGAATGTGTTTAGACACTTTATTCAAAAGAGGAGACATTTTCCCTAGACTGTATCTGTCACTGCATCATACCAGTCATCAACTAGTACAACCAACCCTTCATCATGGACAAGCCATTACCCATTATTGTGACTGAGTCAGAAATGGCACCCTATTATTTCCTATGTAGTACACTACATTTGATCAGAGTCCTGTAGGCCCTAGTGCACTATATAGGGAATGTGGTGCCATTTTGAATGCACCCTGGGTTCCACTAGAAGTCAGACATTTAATTATAGTAAAGATATTTATGACCGAAAAGATTGCCTTTTCCTCCCTGTCTTTAAGGAACAATCATACTCTGCCAAATAGAAAGGTTTATTTAGTTGTGCCCATATAAGCTACCTTAGAAAGACGGTCAATCACCAAACCCTCTCAAGCATAAAGGGTCTCTCCACCATCTGCTGGACAGGTGACAGTACTGTTATCCAACCATCATGGTCCATTCACATCAAGCACTCCTGTCGTGTTGAAATCACAGGCCCCATTCCAATTCTTTCAAAGTGCACTCTGTCTTCCTTGGACTCCCGAGTGTCGCAGCGGTCTAAGGCACTGCATCTCAGTGCAAGAGGCGTCACTATAGTACCTTAGATAGTACACTTAGATAGGATATATGAGGTTCCCTATGAGGGCATTGGTCCCCATGGTGCTGCAGTGTTCCAATTGCAAAGTGTTTGGACATGTGATGAATGTTTGCAGAGAGATGGACATGAATGATTCTTTTGAGAAAGAAGATGACGTTGAATGCCTCAACTGTGATGGGAAGTATTTGTACATGAGTTCCCTGAATGGCCAGTAATGGTTAAAGAAGCAGAGATTGTAGGATTAGAGCTGTTCAACATGTCTCTTATGCTGAAGCAGCGAAAGTGGTTTGGCTGCCATGGAGACATCGCTGTCCATTGCTGGAGCAGTGACGTCCTCTCAGGTCTCTGGATCTGCGGAGGGCTGCGAGTAAACTTGATTGACGATTATTTTTTGTTTTGTATGTTGTTGGGTTTTTTCTCCCCCATTTCCCTAAAACCCTACCAAAGAAGGTGTACGCAAGGGCTCCACCAGATGACCTTTCACCTCTCCAGCCATTTAGAAATTCTAATTAGTGATTATTACTTCAAGGAAGGGAGGAAGGAAAGATAAGCCTAGGATTGGATGAGCCCCTTTGTTTGTGTAGGAAAAGAAGCCAAAAAAACAATCAGTCGTCAACAAAGATTGCTTGGTCAGATGAAACCACTTTATGAGACTCACATGGTTCAAACACATGCAGAACATATACTGTAAAACACAGGTGGCAAAAACTTCAAATTAAATGCATAAAAACATGTCATACATTTATTTCAGAAGCTTGTCCTGAGATAGTAGAATGGTAGAGGACTTTGTCCGCTGATTAAAACCACTCTAAGACCCCATTACAGAGCAGCTTGATTAAAACCACTCTAAAACCCCATTACAGAGCAGCTTGATTAAAACCACTCTAAAACCACATTACAGAGCAGCTTGATTAAAACCACTCTAAAACCACATTACAGAGCAGCTTGATTAAAACCACTCTAAAACCCCATTACAGAGCAGCTTGATTAAAACCACTCTAAAACCACATTACAGAGCAGCTTGATTAAAACCACTCTAAAACCACATTACAGAGCAGCTTGATTAAAACCACTCTAAAACCCCATTACAGAGCAGCTTGATTAAAACCACTCTAAAACCCCATTACAGAGCAGCTTGATTAAAACCACATTACAGAGCAGTTTATCATATTCACAAGAACTAAACTCAACAACGAACCAGAGTCTGTATTCATCGAGTGCCTCAGAGTAGTATTGCTGATCTAGGATACGTTTTTAGATTATAATAAGACTATATGGGGAGACCTGATCCGAGAACAGCACTCCTACTCTGACACACTTTATGAATACGAGTCCAGAAGAATAAGACAATATTATTGTATAGGCACATGCGGGATATTTATATTTAGTTGTAAAGCCCCCTGTAGTCGTCGGTCGACAGCACTTATGGTCTAACAACAACATGCCATTTTAGCAGACGCTTTAATCCAAAGTGACTTGGAGTCATGCGTGTGTATCTAGCTGCTTTTAGTAATGCTAGTATTTACACGCTAGTGTTGCTGGGTGATAGAATAGTCCGCCGGAAGCCGTTTGTCAGAAACAAAATTCAATTTCAACTTAGTCTGTCGATTTGTCTGTAGGCTTGGTCCTTATGCAGGGGAGAAGGAGAGAGAAAAACATCTCATGGAATGTACAATAACTAAACGGACTTCCCAAACGTGGGTCTGTGTGGACCCGTGCAGTTCCTCAGAGAGGTCACTTTCTCTCTGCTTACCTCATGTTGCCCACAAGTTCTTGCTTTTTTGTGCAGATATGGCACATGTGCAGGACTTATTTTGACATGAGGTAAGCGGAGAGGAAGTGGGTCCACAACAGACCCAGGTTTGGAAAGTAATTTATATGCCATTAGATGTGTTTCTTCAAATTCCTCCCTGCATTAGGACAGAACATACAGACAATTACATTTATTTTAACTTCTGGCTTTCGGCGGACTATTCTGTTTTTTTGCAAGCTAATTCCCAGCAACACTAGTGTGTAAATACTAGCGTTACTAAATGCAGCTATTGTGTATACATTTTACATAAGGTTGTCCCCATCAGGAATCAAACCCACGACTCTTGGCGTTGCAAGGCGCCAAGCTCTACCGAGCCCCACAGAACCACACAAGTGTTTTAACTACCTACAGTGCCTTGCGAAAGTATTCGGCCCCCTTGAACTTTGCAACCTTTTGCCACATTTCAGGCTTCAAACATAACGATATAAAACTGTATTTTTTTGTGAAGAATCAACAACAAGTGGGACACAATCATGAAGTGGAACGACATTTATTGGATATTTCAAACTTTTTTAACAAATCAAAAACTGAAAAATTGGGCGTGCAAAATTATTCAGCCCCTTTACTTTCAGTGCAGCAAACTCTCTCCAGAAGTTAAGTGAGGATCTCTGAATGATCCAATGTTGACCTAAATGACTAATGATGATAAATACAATCCACCTGTGTGTTATCAAGTCTCCGTATAAATGCACCTGCACTGTGATAGTCTCAGAGGTCTGTTAAAAGCGCAGAGAGCATCATGAAGAACAAGGAACACACCAGGCAGGTCTGAGACACTGTTGTGAAGAAGTTTAAAGCCGGATTTGGATACAAAAAGATTTCCCAAGCTTTAAACATGCCAAGGAGCACTGTGCAAGCGATAATATTGAAATGGAAGGAGTATCAGACCACTGCAAATATACCAAGACCTGGCCGTCCCTCGAAACTTTCAGCTCATACAAGGAGAAGACTGATCAGAGATGCAGCCAAGAGGCCCATGATCACTCTGGATGAACTGCAGAGATCTACAGCTGAGGTGGGAGACTCTGTCCATAGGACAACAATCAGTCATATATTGCACAAATCTGGCCTTTATGGAAGAGTGGCAAGAAGAAAGCCATTTCTTAAAGATATCCATAAAAAGTGTCGTTTAATGTTTGCCACAAGCCACCTGGGAGACACACTAAACATGTGGAAGAAGGTGCTCTGGTCAGATGAAACCAAAATTGAACTTTTTGGCAACAATGCAAAACGTTATGTTTGGCGTAAAAGCAACACAGCTCATCACCCTGAACACACCATACCCACTGTCAAACATGTTGGTGGCAGCATCACGGTTTGGGCCTGCTTTTCTTCAGCAGGGACAGGGAAGATGGTTAAAATTGATGGGAAGATGGATGGAGCCAAATACAGGACCATTCTGGAAGAAAACCTGATGGAGTCTGCAAAAGACCTGAGACTGGGACGGAGATTTGTCTTCCAACAAGACAATGATCCAAAACATAAAGCAAAATCTACAATGGAATGGTTCAAAAATAAACATATCCAGGTGTTAGAATGGCCAAGTCAAAGTCCAGACCTGAATCCAATCGAGAATCTGTGGAAAGAACTGAAAACTGCTGTTCACAAATGCTCTCCATCCAAACTCACTGAGCTCGAGCTGTTTTGCAAGGAGGAATGGGAAAAAATGTAAGTCTCTCGACGTGCAAAACTGATAGAGACATACCCCAAGCGACTTACAGCTGTAATCGCAGCAAAAGGTGGCGCTACAAAATATTAACTTAAGGGGGCTGAATAATTTTGCACGCCCAATTTTTCAGTTTTTGATTTGTTAAAAAAGTTTGAAATATCCAATAAATGTCGTTCCACTTCATGATTGTGTCCCACTTGTTGTTGATTCTTCACAAAAAAATACAGTTTTATATCTTTATGTTTGAAGCCTGAAATGTGGCAAAAGATTGCAAAGTTCAAGGGGGCCGAATACTTTCGCAAGGCACTGTATATATACACATCATTCAATCATTCATTGGCTTCCCACTCACCCACTCTGTTTCACCCATTCACCTAGTTCTCCCATCCATCTGCAGTTCTCCCATCCATCTGCAGTTCACTCATCCATCTGCAGTTCACCCATCCATCCATATACAGTTCACCCATCCATCTGCAACTCACCCATCCATCTGCAGTTCACCCATCCATCCATATACAGTTCACACATCCATCTACAGTTCACACATCCATCTGCAGTTCGCCCATCCACCCATATGCAGTTCACCCATCCATCCATCTGCAGTTCACCCATCATCTACAATTAACCCATCCATCCATCTACAGTTCACCCATCCATCCATCTGCAGTTCACCCATCCATCTGCAGTCCTCCCATCCATCCATCTACAGTTCACCCATCCATCCATCTGCAGATCATCCATCCATCC
Organism: Oncorhynchus masou masou; assembly: GCF_036934945.1. Classification (NCBI taxonomy): domain Eukaryota; kingdom Metazoa; phylum Chordata; class Actinopteri; order Salmoniformes; family Salmonidae; genus Oncorhynchus; species Oncorhynchus masou. The sequence continues at coordinate 5,157,992 of NC_088224.1, forward strand.
ATCTGCAGTTCACCCATCCATCCATCTGCAGATCACCCATCCATCCATCTACAGTTCTACAATTCGCCCATCCATCTGCAGTTTGCCCATCCATCTATAGTTCTCCCATCCATCTGCAGCTCACCCATCCATCTATAGTTCTCCCATCCATCTACAGTTCACCCATCAATCTGTAATTCACCCATCCATCCATAGTTCTCCCATCCATCTGCAGTTCTCCCATCCATCTATAGTTCTCCCATCCATCTGTAGTTCACCCATCCATCTGCAGTTCACCCATCCATCTGCAGTTCTCCCATCCATCTACAGTTCTACAATTCCCCCATCCATCCATCTGCAGTTGAACATCCATCCATCTGCAGTTCACCCATCCATCCATCTGCAGTTCACCCATCCATCCATCTACAGTTCACCCATCCATCTGCAGTTCGCCCATCCATCTGCAGTCCATCTACAGTTCCCCCATCCATCTGCAGTTCTCCCATCCATCTACAGTTCTACAATTCCCCCATCCATCCATCTGCAGTTGAACATCCATCTATCTGCAGTTCACCCATCCATCCATCTACAATTCACCCATCCATACATCTACAGTTCACCCATCCATCCATCTACAGTTCACCCATCCATCCATCTACAGTTCACCCATCCATCCATCTGCAGTTCACCCATCCATCCATCTGCAGTTCACCCATCCATCCATCTGCAATTCACCCATCCATCTGCAGTTCACCCATCCATCCATCTGCAGTTCACCCATCTGCTGTTCATCCATCCACCTGCAGTTCACCCATCCATCTGCAGTTTGCACATCCATCTGTAGTTCACCCATCCATCTGCAGTTCTCCCATCCATCCATCTGCAGTTCACCCATCCATCTGCAGTTCACCCATCTGCTGTTCATCCATCCATCCACCTGCAGTTCAACCATCCATCTGCAGTTTACACATCCATCTGCAGTTCACCCATCCATCTGCAATTCACCCATCCATCTGCAATTCACCCATCCATCTGCAGTTCTCCCATCCATCCATCTGAAGTTCTCCCATCTGATGTTCACCCATCCATCCATCTGCAATTCGCCCATCCATCTGCAGTTCACCCATCCATCCATCTGCAATTCACCCATCCATCTGCAGTTCTCCCATCCATCTACAGTTCTACAATTCCCCCATCCATCCATCCTCAGTTGAACATCCATCCATCTGCAGTTCACCCATCCATCCACCATCAATTCACCCATCCATACATCTACAGTTCACCCATCCATCCATCTACAGTTCACCCATCCATCCATCTGCAGTTCATCCATCCATCTGCAATTCGCCCATCCATCTGCAGTTCACCCATCCATCCATCTGCAATTCACCCATCCATCTGCAGTTCTCCCATCCATCTGCAGTTCACCCATCTGCAGTGCACCCATCTGCTGTTTATCCATCCATCCACCTGCAGTTCACCCATCCATCTGCAGTTTACACATCCATCTGCAGTTCACCCATCCATCCATCTGCAATTCACCCATCCATCTGTAGTTCTCCCATCCATCCATCTGCAGTTCACCCATCCATCTGCAGTTCACCCATCTGCAGTTCACCCATCTGCTGTTCATCCATCCATCCACCTGCAGTTCACCCATCCATCTGCATTTTACACATCCATCTGCAGTTCACCCATCCATCTGCAATTCACCCATCCATCCGCAGTTCTCCCATCTGATGTCCACCCATCCATCCATCTGCAGTTCTCCCATCCATCTGTAGTTCACCCATCCATCTACAGTTCTCCCATCCATCTACAGTTCACCCATCCATCTGTAGTTCACCCATCCATCTGCAGTTCTCCCATCTGATGTTCACCCATCCATCCATCTGCAGTTCTCCCATCCATCTGTAGTTCACCCATCCATCTGCAGTTCTCCCATCCATCTGTAGTTCACCCATCCATCTGCATTTTGCCCATCCATCTATAGTTCACCCATCCATCTGCAGTTCTCCCATCCATCCATATATAGTTCTCCCATCCATCTGCAGTTCACCCATCCATCCATCTACAGTTCACACATCCATCTGCAGTTCGCCCATCCATCTGCAGTTCCCCCATTCACCCAGTTCACAGTTCATCCATTGACAGACAGCTTCATCCATCCCAGAACCATCTGCACCTCTTCCATATGTGTAATTGATCTTTCTGTGTAAGGGAGGGTGCATTGTGGTGAATCAGCGGTCATTTCAGTTAAACCAAATTGAAGCTCATTTACTTTATTTCTACAAAATGTAAAAATTCTTAAAAGCAAATGGGAGAACAGCAAAAACAAGCTAAATTGACTCCAGCCATTACCACCGTGTTCCTGTAGCACCGTTCACCTCAGTCAATAGGGGACTTAACATTCTACAAAACACGTCATTCAGTAATTAGCTGCTACACACTAACTCAGCACAGGGATTAAAACTCTAGTCTAGTTTCATGTCAAGTCAAACATCAGTTACCTAGTCAAAGACATCTTAACTCTGCACTGTTTTGAGAAAAAGTCCCCTGCAGCTGTGTGCCCTCTTCATAAAGCCAACCAGCCAGCCAGCCATACAAACAGCTTTCCCTCCCGCTCCCTGGCCTCCGTATAGTCCTAAAGTCAGTCATCAATACCCACTAAACTACATTTGCCTTTTACTGGGGATTGGACTGATTTTAGTAGCCTATTTTAAATTGTTGGCGTTAAACTAGGGTATGTCTGCCTTACCCAATTGACGCCCCTGGGGTGAAGATAAAGAATGCATCCCAAATGGCACTCTATTCCCTACATAGAGCACTACATAGGGAACTACATAGGGCACTACATAGGGAACTACATAGAACACTACATAGGGAACTACATAGAGCACTACATAGAGCACTACATAAGGAACTACATAGGGCACTACATAGGGAACTACATAGAGCACTACATAGGGAACTACATCAAATCAAATCAAATGTATTTGTCACATACACATGGTTAGCAGATGTGAATGCGAGTGTAGCGAAATGCTTGTGCTTCTAGCTCCGACAGTGCAGTAGTAATCTAACTAGCAATTCCAAAACTACTACCTTATACACACAAGTGTAAAGGGATAAAGAATATGTACATAAAGATATGAATGAGTGATGGTACAGAATGGCATAGGCAAGATGCAGTAGATGGTATCGAGTACAGTATATACATATGAGATGAGTAATGTAGGGTACATAGAGCTCTACATGGGGAACTACATAGAGCACTACATAGGGTAATACATAGAGCTGTCATGCATAGGTGTAATAGGTGGCAGGGAAGTCAGGCGCAGGAGAGTCAAATGGAGTGTAAAATGGAGTCTTTTAATAAAGTCCACGGAGTATGCTCCATAACACTAAATGTACATAAACAAACAAACATGGGTACGAGGACCCGACGCGCACCTATACAACAATCACACTACACTGACAATAAAACTATCTCTGACAAAGACATGAGGGGAAACAGAGGGTTAAATACACAACAGGTAATGAATGGGATTGAAAACAGGTGTGTGGGAAGACAAGACAAAACCAATGGAAAATGAAAAAAGGATCAATGATGGCTAGAAGACCGGTGACGTCGAACGCCGAGCACCGCCCGAACAAGGAGAGGCAACGACTTCGGCAGAAGTCGTGACAAGAGCACTACATATGGAACTACATAGGGAATCGGGTGCCATTTGGGACACAAGCAACATTTGTCACCAGGAATCCGGACTCTGCAACCCTCCAGGCCTATTCCAGCTCAACCCTCCAGGCCTACTCCAGCTCAACCCTCCAGGCCTATTCCAGCTCAACCCTCCAGGCCTATTCCAGCTCAACCAGACAGTAGATCATCGTTCTCCAACCTCCTCTGGCTGTTTTCACCTTTCATCACCGGCCTGACTGAGTGGGACGGTGTCTCCACTGCCACTGACAGACTGGACCGCTTTAGACAGAGCCGGCACCTCTTTAGATGCTCTCCTTCTGGACTCTTTTTTTGTTTGCTGTAAAAGGACAAAAGACGATTTCATTCTAACAGTCATAGACACGGAGGCTTCAGTTTAGTATTACAGACCCTCTACAGTAGTATAGTTTAGTATATAGGCCCACACTCATCTTGAGTTACACTGATTCATTAAACCACCCATGTTATGTAGGCTACTAGTCTATGGTTTAGATAAGTTCTGAGTAGACAAAGCAACAAGTTATATATGATAATCCCACCACTCCTGTTTTATGCTGATTGTCAGGACATTGTCAAGAGACTGGTTTCATTGATTATGACAGTCATCATCTGATTATCAGGGGATGGACATACAGTGAGGCCTATATCGTGGCAGGACCGCCAGTGGTTGGGTCCAGAGCTGGTGAGGGTCTGCTTCCCACACTGGGTCCCTGTGGTCACCATCATCCTCTTCTCCTTCTGAATACCCTCCAGCCCTTTACCTGAAGAAGAGGAAGAATCCACCTTTCAGCAGGACAATAACCTAGAACACCAGGCCAAATCTACACTGGAGTTGCTTACCAAGAAGACAGTGAATGTTCCTGAGTGGCTGAGTTACAGTTTTGACTTAAATCTACTTGAAAATCTATGGCAAGACCTGAAAATTGTTGTCTAGCAATGATCAACAACCAATTTGACAAAGCTTGAAAAATTTAGAAAATAATAAAATGGGCAAATGTTGCACAATCCAGGTGTGGATAGATCTTAGACTTACACAGAATGACTCACAGCTGTAATCACTGTCAAAGGTGATTCTACAAAGCATTGATTTAGGAGTGTGAATACTTATGTAAATTAGATATTTCTGTATTTCATTTCCAATAAATTTGCAACAATTTCTAAAAACATGTTTTCATTTTGTCATTATGGGGTATTGTGTGTAGATGGGTGAGAATTTGTGTTTATTTAATCCGTTTAAATTAAGGTTGTAACGTACTTTGCTGACTAGGTAAATCACAGAGTAAGGGATTACATATCAATTACAAGGTAGCAAAAGTAGTGAGATTATTACCTTGTGTAGTTTGACTGTAGTGTACATGAAAACAGAATGGGGCATTGAGAGACTGACCCTTTGTAAAAGAGGTGGATTAAACAATCTTAACCACACAGTTCATATGGGCCATCTCACAACACTGGTGTGAAGATGATTCTGCATACAGTATTACTTATTATTGACCCGTTTTTATCCAATATATTTACACCAAATTGCCGCTGTTCACCATGACAATGAAAAGATACATGATTCACTCACTGCCTCAATAAAAAAAGTATTGGTAAACTACAGCAGGTCTATACAGCAGTATAATAGACAAGCTACATGATAGCTGCTACCCAACCCAACCTGCGTATTTTTCAGCTGTAAATCCAGAATATTTTCCACAATCACGACACTTCTTACTGTTGATAGTAGAAAGAGCAGCCTCGGCGTCTGTATTGGTGAGCCATGTCGACTCGGTTTCTCGGGTCCAGCTTTCATGATACCTCGGTTCGATTATTGTGTCGGACCGGCTTCCTCCACAACCCATCAGAATATCATCCACTGCACCACTCGCTTCAAAGTGTCAATTTTTACTGACACACAGCTGTCCACGAAATGCCCGTTAGATTCATCTAGGCTAAAGCATCTTTCATTACTCCGTTTGCCTCCATCCACTGCGAAGATTCTGCGCTTTGCTGATCTACGCACGGTGCGCTTTGCAGCATCGCATAGCTCACAGAATGGTTAGTGCTATCCCAGCCTTGTCTCATACAGCAGACGTAACATAGTAAACGTAAATCCGGGACACTAAAATTATACTTAACAAAAATACAAACTAATCATGTAAAGTGTTGGTCCCATGTTTCATGAGCAGAAATAAAAGATCCCAGAAATTGGTCAAACGCAAAAAAAACGTGTTACCCTCAGATTTAGTGAACAAATTTGTTTCCATCCCTGTTCGTGAGCATTTATCCTTTGCCAAGATAATCAATCCACCTGACAGATGTGGCAAAGCGAGAAGCTGATTAAATAGCATTATCAGTACTCAGGTGCACCTCGTTCTGGGGACAATAAAAGGTCACTCTAAAATGTGCAGTTCTGCCACACAACACAATGCAACAGATGTCTCAAGTGTTGAAGGAGTGTGAAATTGGCATGCTGACTGCAGGAATGTCCACCAGAGCTGTTGCCTGAGAATTGAATGTTCATTTCTCTACCATAAGCCACCTCCAATGTTGTTTTAGAGAATTTGGCAGTACGTCCAACCGGCCTCACAACTCCAGACCAATTTGTAAATTGTTGAAATTGTTGCATATTGCATTGATATTTTTGTTTAGTATAGTATGATATGTTACATTTGGTATGGTTGCATATATTACGAACATCTGGCAACCCAAAAGTTGCGAGTTCGAATCTTTTCACGGACAATTTTATCATTTTAGCTAATTAGCCATTTTTCAACTACTTACTACTTTTTAGCTACATTGCAACTATTTAGAATGTTAGGTTAAAGGGTTAGCTAACTCCTAACCTTAACCCCTAGCCTAGCTAACGTTAGCCATCTAGCTAGGATTCATAACATATCATAACATATAAAGCGAACATCTAGCAACCCAAAGGTTGCGAGTTTGAATCTTATAAGCGATACATTTTTTCAATTCGTAACATATAGTACATTTAGCGAATTCCTAACATTATACGTTTTGTAAATTCGTAACATATAATACGAACTGTAATTCATAAAATATCAAACGAAATGGGTGATGGACATCCACAGATTAATCCATATCATAGGACATTTAAAACATTATAATAGATCAGGTGTCTTGGATTTACATACAGAATAGTCTCGGATTTACATACAGAATAGTAATACATGCTCTGAGACCAGGTTGACTTTCTGGGTCTTTGGGACATCCCTACCCTAAACTCTTACCCTAACCATAACCCTTACCTAGCCCTTGACCATTTTACATTTTAACTTCCCAATGATCCCAGATAGTAAAGACCCTCACATAATCTGTCAAAATCATGAACTTTGTAATGGACTCATTAGACACAGGCCAAATTCTAAATGTTACTGCAATTTAAACACAAAATAGCCTGTTTGGAGATTGCTTAAAAAGGCAGATCGTTTCCTCAATGTTTCTCAGAGTTCAGTCTACGACCATGGACAGCAGCCGCCCTGTTCAGCCCAAAATCCATTTCTGTCACAACCTACTTGCATTGGTGCTTCTGAAATCTTAAGCACACCGTTTTACAGCATAACAAGAGAGCATTACATACATTTTAATGAGATGTTTGGTAGATTCTTTTCAATTACCATGCATCGGAAAGTATTCAGACCCCTTGACTTTTTCCACATTTTGTTACATTATAGCCTTATTCTAAAATTGATTAAATTGCTGTTTTCCTCATCAATCTATACCCCAAAGCAAAAACGGGTTTTTAGACATTTTTGCAAATGTATTAAAAATTAAATGTGCTTTGTTGAAACATCTCAGGCAGCGATTACAGCCTCCAGTATTCTCGGGTATGATACTACAAGCTTGGCACGCCTGTATTTGGGGAGTTTCTCCCATTCTTCTCTGTAGATCTTCTCAAGCTGTCAGGTTGGATGGGGAGCGTTGCTGGACAGCTATTTTCAGCTCTCTCCATGTCATGTGCCTTTTACTAAGGAATGGCTTCTGTCTGGTCACTCTACCATAAAGGCCTGATTGGTGGAGTGCTGCAGAGATGGTTGTCCTTCTGGAACGTTCTCCCATCTCCACAGAAGAACTCTGTCAGAGTGACCATCGGGTTCTTGGTCACCTCCCTGACCGAGGCCCTTCTCCACCGATTACTTAGTTTGGCCGGGCGGCCAGCTAAAGGAAGAGTCTTGGTGGTTCCAAACTTCTTCCATTTAAGAATGATGGAGGCCACTGTGTTCTTGGGGACCTTCAATGCTGCAGAAATGTTTTGGTAACCTTCCCCAAATCTGTGCCTCGACACAATCCTGTCTCGGAGCTCTACGTACAATTCCTTCGACCTCATGGCTTGGTTTTTGCTCTGACATGCACTGTCAACTGTGGGACTTTATATAGACAGGCGTGTGCCTTTCCAAATCATATCCAACCAATTGAATTTACCACAGGTGGACTCCAACCATGTTGTTGAAACATCTCAAGGATGATCAATGGAAACAGGATGTACCTGAGCTCTGTTTCGAGTCACATAGCAGAAGGTGGTAATATTTATGTAAATATACCAAAGGGTCTTAACACTTTTGATCTGGTAATTTATTATACATTTTTATTTTTAATACATTTGCAAAATTTTCAAAAAACCTGTTTTCGCTTTGTCATTATGGGGTATTGTGTGAAAATTGATGAGGAACATTTTAGAATAAGACTGTAACGTAACAAAATGTGGAATAATTCAAGTGGTCTGAATACTTTCCGAATGCGCTGTATATCGACAATACTATACACTGTATATATCGACAATACTGTACACTGTATATCGACAATACTATACACTGTATATCGACAATACTATACACTGTATATCGACAATACTGTACACTGTATATCGACAATACTGTACACTGTATATCGACAATACTGTACACTGTATATCGACAATACTGTACACTGCAATACATCCAGGTCTGTGGGGAGAACACAGCAATACATCCAGGTCTCTGGGGAGAACACAGCAATACATCCAGGTCTGTGGGGAGAACACAGCAATACATCCAGGTCTGTGGGGAGAACACAGCAATACATCCAGGTCTGTGGGGAGAACACAGCAATACATCCAGGTCTGTGGGGAGAACACATTAATACATCCAGGTCTGTGGGGAGAACACATTAATACATCCAGGTCTCTGGGGAGAACACAGCAATACATCCAGGTCTGTGGGGAGTACACATTAATACATCCAGGTCTCTGGGGAGAACACAGCAATACATCCAGGTCTGTGGGGAGAACACAGCAATACATCCAGGTCTGTGGGGAGAACACAGCAATACATCCAGGTCTGTGGGGAGAACACAGCAATACATCCAGGTCTGTGGGGAGAACACAGCAATACATCCAGGTCTGTGGGGAGAACACAGCAATACATCCAGGGCTCAACAAAACCCTTGCATTTGCAACCCTTTGTTTGGCAGTGTGGTGCAGGTGTGTGGTGCAGGTGTGGCAGTGTGGTGCAGGTGTGGCACTGCCAAGCTGGAGTTGGCAGTGCCACATCAATTTATAATTGGTTGCTAGGCTGCCATAACAATGTTGGATCACAATGATCTTTTTTATTATTATGATGATGATATGATCTGTTCAAAAAAGTAATGTGCCATTCACCAAAATTAAACCATTTGAAAGTATCTGCCTGAACCTGTTTCGCTGTCAGTTGCTGTGTGAGCGAACCACTCCCTTTCCCCACTGTGCGCCCAGAGGAGAGAGAGGTGCATTCTAATAAGCACAACCACATGGCTGTTGCTCAGAATGCAATTTGCAGGAAAAATACAGTTTTCAAAGCAGCTACTGTTGTTCTAGATACAGAGAGGATCGTCAGCTTTCTGTATATAATTTATTACCACTTAATATTGAATTCACGACACCCCTTTACAACCGGAGTAGACTGTGTAGTATATGGTTTTGCCACCGTACCTCTACACCTGCATTGCTTGCTGTTTGGGGGTTTAGGCTGGGTTTCTGTACAGCACTTTGAGATATCAGCTGATGTAAAAAGGGCTATATAAATAAATTTGATTTGATCAGTTGTTGAATAATATAAGGGTCCAGATGTTTAATAATATTAGGGTCCAGGTGTTTAATAATATTAGGGTCCAGGTGTTTAATAATATTAGGGTCCAGGTGTTTAATAATATAAGGGATCAGGTGTTTAATAATATTAGGGTCCAGGTGTTTAATAATATAAGGGTCCAGGTGTTTAATAATATTAGGGTCCAGGTGTTTAATAATATTAGGGTCCAGGTGTTTAATAATATAAGGGATCAGGTGTTTAATAATATAAGGGATCAGGTGTTTAATAATATTAGGGTCCAGGTGTTTAATAATATAAGGGTCCAGGTGTTTAATAATATAAGGGTCCAGGTGTTTAATAATATAAGGGATCAGGTGTTTAATAATATTAGGGTCCAGGTGTTTAATAATATAAGGGTGCAGGTGTTTAATAATATAAGGGTCCAGGTGTTTAATAATATAAGGGTTCAGGTGTTTAATAATATAAGGGATCAGGTGTTTAATAATATAAGGGATCAGGTGTTTAATAATATTAGGGATAAGGTGTTTAATAATATAAGGGCTGCAAACCATTACAGACTACAAAGGGAAGCACAGCCGAGAGCTGCCCAGTGACACGAACCTACCAGACGACCTAAACGACTTCTATGCTCGCTTCGAGGCCAATAACACTGAAACATGCCTGAGAGCACCAGCTGTTGAGTATCTGGAGCATCAGCATTTGTGGGTTTGATTACAGGCTCAAAATGGCCAGAAACAAAGAACTTTCTTCTGAAACTTGTCAATCTATTCTTGTTCTGACAAATGAAGGCTATTCCATACGAGAAATTGCCAAGGAACTGAAGATCTCGTACAACGCTGTGTACTACTCCCTTCACAGAACAAACTGGCTCAAACCAGAATAGGAAGAGTAGTGGGAGGCCCCAGTGCACAACTGAGCAAGAGGACAAGTACATTAGAGTGTCTAGTTTGAGAAACAGACGCCTCACAAGTCCTCAACTGGCAGCTTCATTAAATAGTACTTCTTGGCAGAGTTGCAAAGAAAAAGCCATATCTCAGACTGGCCAATAAAAAGAAAAGATTAAGATGGGCAAAAGAACACAGACACTGGACAGAGGAAGATTGGAAAGAAGTGTTATGGATGCTGGAGAACTGCTTGACGCCATCTGTCAAGCATAGTGGAAGCAATGTGATGGTCTGGGGGTGCTTTGGTGCTGGTAAAGTGGGAGATTTATACAGGGTAAAAGGGATCTTGAAGAAGGAAGGCCATCACCCCATTTTGCAACGCCATGCCGTACCCTGTGGACGGCGCTTAATTGGAGCCAATTTCCTCCTACAACAGGATAATGACCCAAAGCACAGCTCCAAACTATGTAAGAGCTATTTAGGGAAGAAGCAGTCAGCTGGTATTTTATCTATAATGGAGTGGCCAGCACAGTCACCTGATCTCAACCCTATTGAGCTGTTGTGGGAGCAGCTTGACCGTATGGTACATAAGAAGTGCCCATCAATCCAATTCAACTTGTGGGATGGAGGATTCTTTGACGAAAGCAAAGTTTGAAGGACACAATTAATGCCAAAATAACATTCAAAACAGGCAATTCCCCAAACAATATGGGGCTCAAAACATGACTGAAGAATAGTAACAGCCATACAGTAGAACATATGGCTGAAACTTAGCAAAGTAACAGGAAGTAATTAGTGGTAATTACCTTATATTACACAGCATGTAAACTCACCAATAAATTCCCCCTGAACTTACATTTTGATGCAAGCACAATCACACATTGGTGTTACTGTCGACAATAAAAAAAAGTCCTCAAATGTGCATCTTCTCCCTTCGGAAGACTCTGACCTGAGTGGGCGGGTGCAGTATCTAGATGCGCATTTCCAAGCGCTCCGATTGGTTTGGAATGGCAGGGCTATGATGGGTGAGGGATAACTTAGGTAGGCTGAGCAGCCAAACAAACATGACTTTTAAGGGAGTAGGGCTATGGGGCACAGGAGAAGAGCTACGGGGAACAGGAGAAGGGCTACGGGGAACAGGAGAAGAGCTACGGGGAACAGGAGAAGAGCTACAGGGCACAGGAGAAGGGCTACGGGGAACAGGAGAAGGGCTACGGGGAACAGGAGAAGGGCTACGGGGAACAGGAGAAGGGCTACGGGGAACAGGAGAAGGGCTACGGGGAACAGGAGAAGGGCTACGGGGCACAGGAGAAGGGCTACGGGGAACAGGAGAAGGGCTACGGGGAACAGGAGAAGGGCTACGGGGAACAGGAGAAGGGCTACGGGGAACAGGAGAAGGGCTACGGGGAACAGGAGAAGGGCTACGGGGAACAGGAGAAGGGCTACGGGGAACAGGAGAAGGGCTACGGGGAACAGGAGAAGAGCTACGGGGAACAGGAGAAGGGCTACGGGGAACAGGAGAAGGGCTACGGGGAACAGGAGAAGGGCTACGGGGAACAGAAGAAGAGCTACGGGGAACAGGAGAAGGGCTACGGGGAACAGGAGAAGAGCTACGGGGAACAGGAGAAGGGCTACGGGGAACAGGAGAAGGGCTACGGGGAACAGGAGAAGGGCTACGGGGAACAGGAGAAGGGCTACGGGGAACAGGAGAAGGGCTACGGGGAACAGGAGAAGAGCTATGGGTCACAGACGAATAGCTACGGGGAACAGGAGAAGGGCTACGGGGAACAGGAGAAGGGCTACGGGGAACAGGAGAAGGGCTACGGGGAACAGGAGAAGAGCTATGGGTCACAGACGAATAGCTACGGGGAACAGGAGAAGAGCTACAATATCACATTACACAGGACCTTATTAAGGGGCACACACAGCTGTTTTGTGAGTATTTGTCTTAAAATATAGTTCAATTTATTTTTGTAATGTAAGAAAATGTGGTGTTTTGTTTATAAATTTACATTTGTGAATATGAAATTTGTCCAAAAGAATAATGAAATTAATTACATAAAATTGTTTCAGCTTATTTCTATCGTAGGTAAAGAATCCAAGCAGTACATCTCTCTATTATCGTGGAAAATCTTCATAAATGTGTTTGATTATAAATCTACTGATGTCTTGCCACAGTTTTCTTACATGAACACAATGCCAAAAAAGATGTAACACCATTTCTGGGTGGTCACTACAAAAGGAGCAATTTGAGTTTATGTTTTCCTTAAACTTCTTCATATAGTGGTTGGCAGGATAATAGTTATGAATAATTTTAAAGGAAACTTCCTTAATTTTGTTAACAAGTAGGTATGTGTGTGGCAACATCCAAACTTTTCCCCAACAGATAATATCAATTGAATGTTCCAATAAGGCATGAGATAAGGGTGTAGATACAACATACTCATATCGTTCTGTTGTTGAATGGACCAAAAGAGAACCAAATCTTTCCTACTGATGAGTCAACGGGGTTAACGGAAGGTAGGCTCTGAGGGTCAGGTCTTAACCATTCCTGAATAATAAAGCAACACCTGAGGGAATGGTATCGAAAACAATTGCAAAATCTTTAGTTGTTTCAGAGATCTTGTAAAGTGATCAGAATTCCTTATAACTACTTTTTTTTAAACTCTGCATTTACAAGTTGTCTCACCAATAGGATATTATTTCGGAACCAATATTCTAAAAACAAGGAAGTATTTTTATACAATATATCCCGATTTTATCAGGGCTTTCTCTCGATGACGTAACTGGCCTTTTCCGGGTGCCCCGCCGCCCGCCCGCACCTCCCCGCCGCCCGCACGCCCCGCCCCCCTGTAAACAGCTCGTCAGACCGTACAAGCCCCTCCCCGCCCAACCGCCCTGTAAACAGCTCGTCAGACCGTACAAGCCCCTCCCCGCCGCCCTGTAAACAGCTCGTCAGTCCGTCCAAGCCCCTCCCCCAACTAGCAGCGGTAGCTAACAAGTTCGTGGTGCTAGCAGTGGCTAAGCTACATGCTAGCTGGCGCTTTGAGAAGATGGCAACGGACTGGCAAACTTCAGCTATTGAGCAAGCCGAATTGATATCCAGTCGTCTCAGAGAGCTGTTATCCACCGGGGAGGGATATATCCGATCGGAGTTTGGGGTGGAATTGGGACTGACGCCTGAGCTGTACCCGTCATGGGCGATTCTCTCCGCGGCGGCCGCGGTAGGGCTGCTGGTCCTGTCGTGGGCCGCGGTCTGTAGCGGACTCTTCGGTGGGAAAAAGCTAGGAGCTCCAGTTACACAAGACAGTGGTGATTCCCTCAAGGCCCAAGTGAATAAGATTGTGAAGCCCGAGGCACAAAATAAAAAGACTAAAAAGAAATCTACTGAAAAGGTAGCTTCACATATTAGCCAGTTGTAAATGGCCATTGTCGTGGCACTGGCAAACTAGCTAGCTGAATATCGAAACCATTTCTAAGATCTTTGTTTTGAAAGTTTACCTTGTAGATAGCTCTCTTCGTAAGTATGAGTCGTCGTATTCTCATGTAATGTTAGTTTGCTTTCAATTCCATGTGAAGCATAAATCACCTAACTAGTACTAAGACATGCAAGTTTAACTAACTAGTCAATTTAGCTAGTTTGCGGTAGTAAGCTGCCTGGCTGGTTAACGATAGCTTGTCTGATCACCGCCTACCTGATGTCTTGGTTTATCATGTTATTTGTCACTCACACACGGCTTCAGAAATAGTTCACATGTTATCGTTTCTCTCTCAACAGAAGGCTCAGTATAATGGACGAACAGTTCCAGAGCCTCAGGAGGAAGTGACAGAAGAAATGACCAAACCTTCCCCAGAGATTACAACTGAGGTTTGTACCTAACAGTAACATATTTTTAAGTCGTCTGAAAGTCTATTTTGGATGACAAGAGGGGAATGTATTTATCCAATTCCAAAAGGCTAAGCGTTCCTTGCATCTGTAGTAGTTAGAGTTGATGAAAGCCCTGTCTCCACAGTAGTTAGAGTTGATGAAAGCCCTGTCTCCACAGTAGTTAGAGTTGATGAAAGCCCTGTCTCCACAGTAGTAAGAGTTGATGAAAGCCCTGTCTCCAAATTTTAATGAATGCATTTCTATTGCTTTGTGCCGAAGGAGACACGGTGGCTTCAACACAGCACCCCTATCATTCATCGAGTGTGTGTATATATAAATCATTTCAATACACCCATTACCAGTGAATGACCATAAGGACTAATATTGCTTGCACTTTTTGAAAGTTTGACTTTTTGTTGTCTTTAATTGAATAGGTGAAGAAAACCAAGAAGAAAGCCAAACCCGAGGTGAAACCAGCCAAGAGGGTTTCTGCTGGCGATGGCAAAGAGCCTGATGATGGTATGACCCTTAATCCCTGTATTTTTATTAATTTTTTTTATTTCACCTTTATTTAACCAGGTAGGCTAGTTGAGAACAAGTTCTCATTTGCAACTGCGACTTGGCCAAGATAAAGCATAGCAATGTGAACAGACAACACAGAGTTACACATGGAGTAAACAATTAACAAGTCAATAACACAGTAGAAAAAAAAATTGTCTATATACATTGTGTGCAAAAGGCATGAGGAGGTAGGCGAATAATTACAATTTTACAGATTAACACTGGAGTGATAAATGATCAGATGGTCATGTACAGGTAGAGATATTGGTGTGCAAAAGAGCAGAAAAGTAAATAAATAAAAACAGTATGGGGATGAGGTAGGTAAAATTGGGTGGGCTATTTACCGATAAGACTATGTACAGCTGCAGCGATCGGTTAGCTGCTCAGATAGCAGATTTTTGAAGTTGGTAAGGGAGATAAAAGTCTCCAACTTCAGCGATTTTTGCAATTCGTTCCAGTCACAGGCAGCAGAGAACTGGAACGAAAGGCGGCCAAATGACGTGTTGGCTTTAGGGATGATCTACAGGTGTTACGGGTGGGTGTTGCCATCGTGACCAGTGAACTGAGATAAGGCGGAGCTTTACCTAGCATGGACTTGTAGATGACCTGGAACCAGTGGGTCTGGCGACGAATATGTAGCGAGGGCCAGCCGACTAGAGCATACAAGTCGCAGTGGTGGGTGGTATAAGGTGCTTTAGTGACAAAACGTATGGCACTGTGATAAACTGCATCCAGTTTGCTGAGTAGAGTGTTGGAAGCTATTTTGTAGATGACGTCGAGGATCGGTAGGATAGTCCGTTTTACTAGGGTAAGTTTGGCGGCGTGAGTGAAGGAGGCTTTGTTGCGGAATAGAATGCCGACTCTAGATTTGATTTGAGTCTGGAAGGAGAGTTTACAGTCTAGCCAGACACCTAGGTACTTATAGATGTCCACATATTCAAGGTCGGAACCATCCAGGGTGGTGATACTAGTCAGGCGTGCGGGTGCAGGCAGCGAACGGTTGAAAAGCATGCATTTGGTTTTACTAGCGTTTAAGAGCAGTTGGCGGCCACGGAAGGAGTGTTGTATGGCATTGAAGCTTGTTTGGAGGTTAGATAGCACAGTGTGCAAGGACGGGCCGGAAGTATATAGAATGGTGTCGTCTGCGTAGAGGTGGATCGGGGAATCGCCTGCAGCAAGAGCAACATCATTGATATATACAGAGAAAAGAGTCGGCCCGAGAATCGAACCCTGTGGCACCCCCATAGAGACTGCCAGAGGACCGGACAGCATGCCCTCCGATTTGACACACTGCACTCTGTCTGTAAAGTAATTGGTGAACCAGGCAAGGCAGTCATCAGAAAAACCGAGGCTACTGAGTCTGCTGATAAGAATATGGTGATTGACAGAGTCGAAAGCCTTGGCAAGGTCGATGAAGAAGGCTGCACAGTACTGTCTTTTATCGGTGGCCGTTATGATATCGTTTAGTACCTTGAGCGTGGCTATGGTGCACCCGTGACCGGCTCGGAAACCAGATTGCACAGTGGAGAAGGTACGGTGTGATTCGAGATGGTCAGTGACCTGTTTGTTGACTTGGCTTTCGAAGACCTTAGATAGGCAGGGCAGGATGGATATAGGTCTGTAACAGTTTGGGTCCAGGGTGTCTCCCCTTTGAAGATGGGGATGACTGCGGCAGCTTTCCAATCCTTGGGGATCTCAGACGATATGAAAGAGAGGTTGAACAGGCTGGTAATCGGGGTTGCGACAATGGCGGCGGATAGTTTCAGAAATAGAGGGTCCAGATTGTCAAGCCCAGCTGATTTGTAGAAGTCCAGGTTTTGCAGCTCTTTCAGAACATCTGCTAACTGGATTTGGGTAAAGGAGAACCTGGAGAAGCTTGGGCGAGTAGCTGCGGGGGGAGCTGTTGGCCGAGGTTGGAGTAGCCAGGCGGAAGGTATGGCCAACCGTTGAGAAATGCTTGTTGAAGTTTTCGATAATCATGGATTTATCGGTGGTGACCGTGTTACCTAGCCTCAGTGCAGTGGGCAGCTGGGAGGAGGTGCTCTTGTTCTCCATGGACTTTACAGTGTCCCAGAACTTTTTGGAGTTAGAGCTACAGGATGCAAATTTCTGCTGGTCTTTGCTTTCCTGACTGACTGCATGTATTGGTTCCTGACTTCCCTGAACAGTTGCATATCGCGGGGACTATTCGATGCTATTGCAGTCCGCCACAGGATGTTTTTGTGCTGGTCGATGGCAGTCAAGTCTGGAGTGAACCACGGGCTATATCTGTTCTTAGTTCTGCATCTTTTGAACGGAGCATGCTTATCTAAAATGGTGAGGAAGTTACTTTTAAAGAATGACCAGGCATCCTCAACTGACGGGATGAGGTCAATGTCCTTCCAGGATACCCGGGCCAGGTCGATTAGAAAGGCCTGCTCACAGAAGTGTTTTAGGGAGCGTTTGACAGTGATGAGGGGTGGTCGTTTGACTGCGGCTCCGTAGCGGATACAGGCAATGAGGCAGTGATTGCTGAGATCCTGGTTGAAGATGGCGGAGGTGTATTTGGAGGGCCAGTTGGTCAGGATGACGTCTATGAGGGTGCACTTGTTTACAGATTTAGGGTTGTATCTGGTAGGTTCCTTGATGATTTGTGTGAGATTGAGGGCATCTAGCTTAGATTGTAGGACTGCCGGGGTGTTAAGCATATCCCAGTTTAGGTCACCTAACAGAACAAACTCGGAAGCTAGATGGGGGGCGATCAATTCACAAATGGTGTCCAGGGCACAGCTGGGAGCTGAGGAGGGTCGGTAGCAGGCGGCAACAGTGAGAGACTTATTTCTGGAGAGAGTAATTTTTAAGATTAGTAGTTCGAACTGTTTGGGTATGGACCTGGAAAGTATGACATTACTTTGCAGGCTATCTCTGCAGTAGACTGCAACTCCTCCCCCTTTGGCAGTTCTATCTTGACGGAAAATGTTATAGTTGGGTATGGAAATCTCAGAATTTTTGGTGGCCTTCCTGAGCCAGGATAAAACCCGTCACAACATCAAACAGTCACACTCCAAACTCCACTATGGCCAAGACCAAAGAGCTGTCAAAGGATGCCAGAAACAAAATTGTAGACCTGCACCAGGCTGGGAAGACTGAATCTGCAATAGGTAAGCAGCTTGGTTTGAAGAAATCAACTGTGGGAGCAATTATTAGGAAATGGAAGACATACAAGACCACTGATAATCTCCCTTGATCTGGGGCTCCACGAAAGATCTCACCCCGTGGGGTCAAAATGATCACAAGAACGGTGAGCAAAAATCCCAGAACCACACGGGGGCACCTAGTGAATGACCTGCAAAGAGCTGGGACCAAAGTAACAAAGCCTACCATCAGTGACGCACTACGCCGCCAGGGACTCAAATCCTGCAGTGCCAGACGTGTCCCCCTGCTTAAGCCAGTACATGTCCAGGCCCGTCTGAAGTTTGCTAGAGAGCATTTGGATGATCCAGGAGAAGATTGGGAGAATGTCATATGGTCAGATGAAACCAAAATAGAACTTTTGGTAAAAACTCAACTCGTCGTGTTTGGAGGACAAAGAATGCTGAGTTGCATCCAAAGAACACCAAACCTACTGTGAAGCATGGGGGTGGAAACATCATGCTTTGGGGCTGTTTTTCAGCAGAGGGACCAGGACGACTGATCCGTGTAAAGGAAAGAGTGAATGGGGCCATGTATCGTGAGATTTTGAGTGAAAACCTCCTTCCATCAGCAAGGGCATTGAAGATGAAATGTGGCTGGGTCTTTCAGCATGACAATGATCCCAAACCCACCGACTGGGCAACGAAGGAGTGGCTTCGTAAGAAGCATTTCAAGGTCCTGGAGTGGCCAAGCCAGTCTCCAAATCTCAACCCCATAGAAAATCTTTGGAGGGAGTTGAAAGTCCGTGTTGCCCAGCAACAGCCCCAAAACATCACTGCTCTAGAGGAGATCTGCATGGAGGAATGGGCCAAAATACCAGCAACGGTGTGTGAAAACCTCGTGCAGACTTACAGAATAAGTTTGACCTCTGTCATTGCCAAAAAAGGTATATAACAAAGTATTGAGAAACTTTTGTTATTGACCAAATATTTATTTTCCACCATCATTTGCAAATAAATTCATTAAAAATCCTACAATGTGATTTTCTGGATTTTTTTCTCCATTTTGTCTGTCATAATTGAAGTGTACCTATGACGAAAATTACAGGCCTCATCTTTTTAAGTGGGAGAACTTGCACAATTGGCAGTTTACTAAATACTTTTAGAGAACAAGTATTTGATACACTGCCGGTTTTGCAGGTTTTCCTACTTACAAAGCATACAGAGGTCTGCCATTTTTATCATAGGTACACTTCAACTGTGAGAGATGGAATCTAAAACAAAAATTCAGAAAATCACAATGTATGATTTTTAGTAATTAATTAGCATTTTACTGCATGACATAAGTATTTTATCACCTACCAACCAGTAAGAATTCCGGCTCTCAAAGACCTGTTAGTTTTTCTTTAAGAAGCCCTCCTGTTCTCCACTCATTACCTGTATTAACTGCACCTGTTTGAACTCGTTACCTGTAAAAAAGACACCTGTCCACACACTCAATCAAACAGACTCCAACCTCTCCACAATGGCCAAGACCAGGGAGCTGTGTAAGGACATCAGGGATAAAATTGTAGACCTGCACCAGGCTGGGATGGGCTACAGGACAATAGGCAAGCAGCTTGGTGAGAAGGCAACAACTATTATTAGAAAATGGAAGAAGTTCAAGATGAGGGTCAATCACCCTCGGTCTGGGGCTCCATGCAAGATCTCACCTCGTGGGGCATCAATGATCATGAGGAAGGTGAGGGATCAGCCCAGAACTACACGGCAGGACCTGGTCATTGACCTGAAGAGAGCTGGGACCAGTCTCAAAGAAAACCATTAGTAACACACTACACCGTCATGGATTAAAATCCTGCAGCACACGCAATGTCCCCCTGCTCAAGCCAGTGCATGTCCAGAGCTTTTTGGTCTAAACTCCACTCGCCGTGTTTGGAGGAAGAAGAAGAAGGAGTACGACCCCAAGAACATCATCCCAACCTTGAAGCATGGAGGTGGAAACATCATTCTTTGGGGATGCTTTTCTGCAAAGGGGACAGGACGACTGCACCGTATTGAGGGGAGGATGGATGGGCCCATGTATCGCGAGATCTTGGCCAACAACCTCCTTCCCTCAGTAAGAGCATTGAAGATGGGTCTTGGCTGGGTCTTCCAGCATGACAACGACCAGAAACACACAGCCAGGGCAACTAAGGAGTGGCTCCGTAAGAAGCATCTCAAGGTCCTGGAGTGGCCTAGCCAGTCTCCAGACCTGAACCCAATAGAAAAACTTTGGAGGGGGCTGAAAGTCCGTATTGCCCAGCAACAGCCCCGAAACGTGAAGGATCTGGAGAAGGTCTGTATGGAGGAGTGGGCCAAAATCCCTGCTGCAGTGTGTGCAAACCTGGTCAAGAACTACAGGAAATGTATGATCTCTAATTGCAAACAAAGGTTTCTGTACCAAATATTAAGTTCTGCTTTTCTGATGTATCAAATATTTATGTCATGCAATAAAATGCAAATTAATTACTTAAAAATCATACAATGTGATTTTCTGGATTTTTGTTTTAGATTCCGTCTCTCACAGTTGAAGTGTACCTATGATAAAAATGACAGACCTCTACATGCTTTGTAAGTAGGAAAACCTGCAAAATTGGCAGTGCCCAGCCAGAGCCCATATTTGAACCTGATCGAATATCTCTGGAGAGAGCTAAAAATAGCTGTGCAGCGACGCTGTGCAGCGACGCTCCCCTTCTAATCTGACAGCTTGAGAGGATCTGCAGAGAAGAATGGGAGAAACTCCCCACATACAGGGGAAGGGAGATACCTGGTCAGTTGAACAACTGAATGCCTTCAACTGAAATGTGTCTTCCGCAATTAACCCAACCCCTCTGAACCAGGGAAGTGCCTTGCTCAGGGCCAGAACGACAGATTTTTACCTTGTTAGCTCGGGGATTCGATCCAGCAACCTTTCAGTTACTGGCCCAACACTCTAATCACTGGGCTCCATGTGTGCCAAGCTTGTCGTGCCATACTCAAGAAGACTCAAGGCTGTAATCGCTGTCAAAGGTTTATCAACGAAGTACTGAGTAAAGTGTCTGTATACCTATGTAAATGGGATTTTGTTCCCCAGTTATTTTTAATACATTTACAAAAATTTCTAAGAACCTTTTTTTGCTTTGTCATTATGGGGTCATGTGTGTAGATTGCTGGGAAAAAATATGCAATCCCTTTTATAATAAGGTTGTAACGTAACAAAATGTGGAAAAGTCCAGGTGTCTGAATACTTTCCCAATGCACTGTATTTTACATTTCCAACCTAATAAATAGGAAGAAGCAAGTGCTTTGATTTCTGGTCAAACAGGAAAAGGAAACATCTACCTGAAGTCTCTATATATAAACACAATGTTGACGTACAGACCCCTGCCAACTAATATGAACACTTATATTTAGTTTGACATTTTTTTTGCCTTATGTATGTTTTAAGAAACATTGCCTTGTGCCTTGAAATTCCATTACCAAAAGCCCACATATTGAAGATATTTAAACAAATCTCCCTCATGAAGGAGGATAATGACAGTTCACAGAAGTAATCAGTAAAGAACCATCATTTGTTTGATATCAAATTTGTTTATGAATTAAGTGATTAAAACTAAATTCTGTTAGAAAATTGGTAACAGAATTTCTGCAATTTTATATTTGCTACAATGGGAAGTAAAAGTAGTCACAAACCACAGTTGGGTTCACAAGTTTGGACAGCACAGTAAAGTAAGAGTACTTTAATGTAGAGCACATGAGTTGAGTACACTAGTGGACTGGACTGAATAGTTTTTTACAGTATGCTGAAACTAATGCACTTTTGATACAAAAAAAAATAGGTTCAGTACTAGAATTTATGTCTGGTACTTCTGTCAAATGGGGATGTGTGCTCTTCAAGGATGAATCTCGGTTTCAACTGTACCAGGCAGAGGGCAGACAGCGTGTATGGCTTCGTGTGGTTGAGCAGTTTGCTGATGTCAACGTTGTGAACAGAGTTCCCCATGGTGGGGTTACGGTGTGGGCAGGCATAAGCTACTGACAATAAACACAAATTGCCATCGATAAAATCCAATTGAATGCACACAGTTACCGTGATGAGATCTTGAGGCCCATTGCCGTGCATTCATCCGCGGCCATCACCTCATGTTTCAGCATGATAATGTACGGCCCCGTGTCCCAAGTTATCACCTCATATTTCACCATTATTCATTTTACCTTTAAAAAAATAAGCACACATAGAACTTGAAAAGGCCATACAAGCACATGAATAACATGTCCCAGTTCTTCCACGGCCTGCATACTCACCACACATATCACCCATTGAGCATGTTTGGGATGCTCTGGATTGACGTGTACAACCACATGTTCCAGTTCCCGCCAATATACAGCCACTTCACACAGCCATTGAAGAGGAGAGGAACAACATTCCACAGACCACAATCAACAGCCTGATCAACTCTATGAGAAGGAGACGTGTCGTGCTGCGTGAAGCAAATGGTGGTCACACCAGATACTGACTGATTTTTTTGATCCACACCCCTACTTTTTAAAGTTAACTGTGACCTAAAGATGCATGTCTGTATTCCCAGTTGTGAAATCCATAGATCATGACCTGATGAATGTATTTACATTAGCTAATTTCCTTATGAACTGTTAGTCAGTCAAATCTTACAAATTTGGCACGTTTATATATTTGTTCAGTATATGTGAAGACTAGCGCATTTGCGAACAAGGAATTTTGATAAACATGGCGTCTCATTGTGGGAGATCTATGTGGACAAAACGTGCAGTTTGAGCTACTCCAGGAAGTGACATTGCAGGCTAGCTCAGTGCTGCCCCTTCTTACTGAGTATCTCAAGTTGAAAGCTGACCAGGGTACTGCAGGCTGCCATTAGCTACTGATTCTTAAAGTAATCGGTTCAAGGCCAATACATCTGGAGTAATATAATACATTATTTGTACCATGATTGTCTTTGAAATGTGTATTTATTTACACGAAGATTGCCATTTTCCCATTCACTATAATGGGGATCCTGTTTTCTGCACTACTGCGGTGGACCTTGAACTTTGGCTTCTCCCCTGCTCCGCACTCATGCTGCACGAAAGTCAACATACTTTCATAATTTAACATGTAGAAATGTTGAAGGTGTTCATTACTGTTCGCAACACAACAATAGAATGCAAGAGGTACCAGTATTTTAATATTTTTTTAAATAAATGTAACCTTTTTATTTAACTAGGCAAGTCCAGTTTTAGAACACGTCCTTATTTACAATGACGGCCTAACCCAAATCCGGACGACGCTGGGCCCATTGTGTGCTGCCCTATAAGAGCTTCCAGCTTTCATTGGAGGCTGGATTCCACAGCCATGTTCTGCCTCGCTTCCCGTCTGAATTCCAATGGATTCCACAGCCACGTTCTGCCTCGCTTCCCGTCTGGATTCCACTAGATTCCACAGCCACGTTCTGCCTCGCTTCCCGTCTGGATTCCACAGCCATGTTCTGCCTCGCTTCCCGTCTGGATTCCACAGCCACGTTCTGCCTCGCTTCCCGTCTGGATTCCACTAGATTCCACAGCCACGTTCTGCCTCGCTTCCCGTCTGGATTCCACTAGATTCCACAGCCATGTTCTGCCTCGCTTCCCGTCTGAATTCCACTAGATTCCACAGCCACGTTCTGCCTCGCTTCCCGTCTGAATTCCACTAGATTCCACAGCCACGTTCTGCCTCGCTTCCCATCTGGATTCCACTAGATTCCACAGCCACGTTCTGCCTCGCTTCCCGTCTGAATTCCACTAGATTCCACAGCCACGTTCTGCCTCGCTTCCCGTCTGGATTCCACTAGATTCCACAGCCACGTTCTGCCTCGCTTCCCGTCTGGATTCCACAGCCACGTTCTGCCTCGCTTCCCGTCTGAATTCCACTAGATTCCACAGCCACGTTCTGCCTCGCTTCCCGTCTGAATTCCACTAGATTCCACAGCCACGTTCTGCCTCGCTTCCCGTCTGGATTCCACAGCCACGTTCTGCCTCGCTTCCCGTCTGAATTCCACTAGATTCCACAGCCACGTTCTGCCTCGCTTCCCGTCTGAATTCCACTAGATTCCACAGCCACGTTCTGCCTCGCTTCCCGTCTGGATTCCACAGCCATGTTCTGCCTCGCTTCCAGTCTGGATTCCACAGCCACGTTCTGCCTCGCTTCCCGTCTGAATTCCACTAGATTCCACAGCCACGTTCTGCCTCACTTCCCGTCTGGATTCCACAGCCACGTTCTGCCTCGCTTCCCGTCTGGATTCCACTAGATTCCACAGCCACGTTCTGCCTTGCTTCCCGTCTGGATTCCACAGCCACGTTCTGCCTCGCCTCCCGTCTGGATTCCACAGCCACGTTCTGCCTCGCTTCCCGTCTGGATTCCACTAGATTCCACAGCCATGTTCTGCCTCGCTTCCCGTCTGGATTCCACTAGATTCCACAG
Organism: Oncorhynchus masou masou; assembly: GCF_036934945.1. NCBI lineage: Eukaryota > Metazoa > Chordata > Actinopteri > Salmoniformes > Salmonidae > Oncorhynchus > Oncorhynchus masou. The sequence goes on from NC_088224.1 coordinate 5,182,667, forward strand.
CCACGTTCTGCCTCGCTTCCCGTCTGGATTCCACTAGATTCCACAGCCACGTTCTGCCTCGCTTCCCGTCTGGATTCCACTAGATTCCACAGCCACGTTCTGCCTCGCTTCCCGTCTGGATTCCACTAGATTCCACAGCCACGTTCTGCCTCGCTTCCCGTCTGGATTCCACAGCCACGTTCTGCCTCGCTTCCCGTCTGGATTCCACAGCCACGTTCTGCCTCGCTTCCCATCTGGATTCCACTAGATTCCACAGCCACGTTCTGCCTCGCTTCCCGTCTGGATTCCACAGCCACGTTCTGCCTCGCTTCCCGTCTGGATTCCACAGCCACGTTCTGCCTCGCTTCCCATCTGGATTCCACTAGATTCCACAGCCACGTTCTGCCTCGCTTCCCGTCTGGGTTCCACAGCCACGTTCTGCCTCGCTTCCCGTCTGGGTTCCACAGCCACGTTCTGCCTCGCTTCCCATCTGGATTCCACAGCCATGTTCTGCCTCGCTTCCCGCCTGGGTTCCACAGCCACGTTCTGCCTCGCTTCCCGTCTGGGTTCCACAGCCACGTTCTGCCTCGCTTCCCATCTGGATTCCACTAGATTCCACAGCCATGTTCTGCCTCGCTTCCCGTCTGGGTTCCACAGCCACGTTCTGCCTCGCTTCCCATCTGGATTCCACTAGATTCCACAGCCACGTTCTGCCTCGCTTCCCGTCTGAATTCCACTAGATTCCACAGCCACGTTCTGCCTCACTTCCCGTCTGGATTCCACAGCCACGTTCTGCCTCGCTTCCCGTCTGGATTCCACTAGATTCCACAGCCACGTTCTGCCTTGCTTCCCGTCTGGATTCCACAGCCACGTTCTGCCTCGCTTCCCGTCTGGATTCCACAGCCACGTTCTGCCTCACTTCCTGTCTGGATTCCACTAGATTCCACAGCCATGTTCTGCCTCGCTTCCCGTCTGGATTCCACTAGATTCCACAGCCACGTTCTGCCTCGCTTCCCGTCTGGATTCCACAGCCACGTTCTGCCTCGCTTCCCGTCTGGATTCCACAGCCACGTTCTGCCTCGCTTCCCGTCTGGATTCCACAGCCACGTTCTGCCTCGCTTCCCATCTGGATTCCACTAGATTCCACAGCCACGTTCTGCCTCGCTTCCCGTCTGGATTCCACAGCCACGTTCTGCCTCGCTTCCCGTCTGGATTCCACAGCCACGTTCTGCCTCGCTTCCCATCTGGATTCCACTAGATTCCACAGCCACGTTCTGCCTCGCTTCCCGTCTGGATTCCACTAGATTCCACAGCCACGTTCTGCCTCGCTTCCCGTCTGGATTCCACTAGATTCCACAGCCACGTTCTGCCTCGCTTCCCGTCTGGATTCCACAGCCACGTTCTGCCTCGCTTCCCGTCTGGATTCCACAGCCACGTTCTGCCTCGCTTCCCGTCTGGATTCCACAGCCACGTTCTGCCTCGCTTCCCATCTGGATTCCACTAGATTCCACAGCCACGTTCTGCCTCGCTTCCCGTCTGGATTCCACTAGATTCCACAGCCACGTTCTGCCTCGCTTCCCGTCTGGATTCCACAGCCACGTTCTGCCTCGCTTCCCGTCTGGATTCCACAGCCACGTTCTGCCTCGCTTCCCATCTGGATTCCACTAGATTCCACAGCCACGTTCTGCCTCACTTCCCGTCTGGGTTCCACAGCCACGTTCTGCCTCGCTTCCCGTCTGGGTTCCACAGCCACGTTCTGCCTCGCTTCCCATCTGGATTCCACTAGATTCCACAGCCATGTTCTGCCTCGCTTCCCGTCTGGGTTCCACAGCCACGTTCTGCCTCGCTTCCCGTCTGGGTTCCACAGCCACGTTCTGCCTCGCTTCCCATCTGGATTCCACTAGATTCCACAGCCATGTTCTGCCTCGCTTCCCGTCTGGGTTCCACAGCCACGTTCTGCCTCGCTTCCCATCTGGATTCCACTAGATTCCACAGCCATGTTCTGCCTCGCTTCCCGTCTGGGTTCCACAGCCACGTTCTGCCTCGCTTCCCATCTGGATTCCACTAGATTCCACAGCCACGTTCTGCCTCGCTTCCCGTCTGGATTCCACTAGATTCCACAGCCACGTTCTGCCTCGCTTCCCATCTGGATTCCACTAGATTCCACAGCCACGTTCTGCCTCGCTTCCCGTCTGGATTCCACTAGATTCCACAGCCACGTTCTGCCTCGCTTCCCGTCTGGATTCCACTAGATTCCACAGCCACGTTCTGCCTCGCTTCCCGTATGGATTCCACTAGATTCCACAGCCATGTTCTGCCTCGCTTCCCGTCTGGACTCCACAGCCACGTTCTGCCTCGCTTCCCGTCTGAATTCCACTAGATTCCACAGCCACGTTCTGCCTCGCTTCCCGTCTGAATTCCACTAGATTCCACAGCCACGTTCTGCCTCGCTTCCCATCTGGATTCCACTAGATTCCACAGCCACGTTCTGCCTCGCTTCCTGTCTGGATTCCACTAGATTCCACAGCCATGTTCTGCCTCGCTTCCCGTCTGGATTCCACTAGATTCCACAGCCACGTTCTGCCTCGCTTCCCGTCTGGATTCCACAGCCACGTTCTGCCTCGCTTCCCGTCTGGATTCCACAGCCATGTTCTGCCTCGCTTCCCGTCTGGGTTCCACAGCCACGTTCTGCCTCGCTTCCCGTCTGGGTTCCACAGCCACGTTCTGCCTCGCTTCCCATCTGGATTCCACTAGATTCCACAGCCATGTTCTGCCTCGCTTCCCGTCTGGGTTCCACAGCCACGTTCTGCCTCGCTTCCCATCTGGATTCCACTAGATTCCACAGCCATGTTCTGCCTCGCTTCCCGTCTGGGTTCCACAGCCACGTTCTGCCTCGCTTCCCATCTGGATTCCACTAGATTCCACAGCCACGTTCTGCCTCGCTTCCCGTCTGGATTCCACTAGATTCCACAGCCACGTTCTGCCTCGCTTCCCATCTGGATTCCACTAGATTCCACAGCCACGTTCTGCCTCGCTTCCCGTCTGGATTCCACTAGATTCCACAGCCACGTTCTGCCTCGCTTCCCGTCTGGATTCCACTAGATTCCACAGCCACGTTCTGCCTCGCTTCCCGTATGGATTCCACTAGATTCCACAGCCATGTTCTGCCTCGCTTCCCGTCTGGACTCCACAGCCACGTTCTGCCTCGCTTCCCGTCTGGATTCCACAGCCACGTTCTGCCTCGCTTCCCGTCTGGATTCCACAGCCACGTTCTGCCTCGCTTCCCATCTGGATTCCACTAGATTCCACAGCCACGTTCTGCCTCGCTTCCCGTCTGGGTTCCACAGCCACGTTCTGCCTCGCTTCCCGTCTGGGTTCCACAGCCACGTTCTGCCTCGCTTCCCATCTGGATTCCACTAGATTCCACAGCCATGTTCTGCCTCGCTTCCCGTCTGGGTTCCACAGCCACGTTCTGCCTCGCTTCCCGTCTGGGTTCCACAGCCACGTTCTGCCTCGCTTCCCATCTGGATTCCACTAGATTCCACAGCCATGTTCTGCCTCGCTTCCCGTCTGGGTTCCACAGCCACGTTCTGCCTCGCTTCCCATCTGGATTCCACTAGATTCCACAGCCATGTTCTGCCTCGCTTCCCGTCTGGGTTCCGCAGCCACGTTCTGCCTCGCTTCCCATCTGGATTCCACTAGATTCCACAGCCACGTTCTGCCTCGCTTCCCGTCTGGATTCCACTAGATTCCACAGCCACGTTCTGCCTCGCTTCCCATCTGGATTCCACTAGATTCCACAGCCACGTTCTGCCTCGCTTCCCGTCTGGATTCCACTAGATTCCACAGCCACGTTCTGCCTCGCTTCCCGTCTGGATTCCACTAGATTCCACAGCCACGTTCTGCCTCGCTTCCCGTATGGATTCCACTAGATTCCACAGCCATGTTCTGCCTCGCTTCCCGTCTGGACTCCACAGCCACGTTCTGCCTCGCTTCCCGTCTGAATTCCACTAGATTCCACAGCCACGTTCTGCCTCGCTTCCCGTCTGAATTCCACTAGATTCCACAGCCACGTTCTGCCTCGCTTCCCGTCTGGATTCCACTAGATTCCACAGCCACGTTCTGCCTCGCTTCCCGTCTGGATTCCACTAGATTCCACAGCCACGTTCTGCCTCGCTTCCCGTCTGGATTCCACAGCCATGTTCTGCCTCGCTTCCCGTCTGAATTCCACTAGATTCCACAGCCATGTTCTGCCTCGCTTCCCGTCTGGATTCCACAGCCACGTTCTGCCTCGCTTCCCATCTGGTTTCCACTAGATTCCACAGCCATGTTCTGCCTCGCTTCCCGTCTGGATTCCACTAGATTCCACAGCCACGTTCTGCCTCGCTTCCCGTCTGAATTCCACTAGATTCCACAGCCATGTTCTGCCTCGCTTCCCATCTGGATTCCACTAGATTCCACATCCACGTTCTGCCTCGCTTCCCGTCTGGATTCCACTAGATTCCACAGCCATGTTCTGCCTCGCTTCCCGTCTGGATTCCACTAGATTCCACAGCCACGTTCTGCCTCATGTCGTTCTGCCTCGCTTCCCATCTGGATTACACTAGATTCCACAGCCATGTTCTGCCTCGCTTCCCGTCTGGATTCCACTAGATTCCACAGCCATGTTCTGCCTCGCTTCCCGTCTGGATTCCACAGTACATTCTGCCTCGCTTCCCGTCTGGATTCCACAGCCACGTTCTGCCTCGCTTCCTGTCTGGATTCCACTAGATTCCACAGCCATGTTCTGCCTCGCTTCCCGTCTGGATTACACTAGATTCCACAGCCATGTTCTGCCTCGCTTCCCGTCTGGATTCCACTAGATTCCACAGCCACGTTCTGCCTCGCTTCCCGTCTGGATTCCACAGCCACGTTCTGCCTCGCTTCCCGTCTGGATTACACTAGATTCCACAGCCACGTTCTGCCTCATGTCGTTCTGCCTCGTGAATAACGTCATTACTTTCTTAGAAACAGTGCACAAGTTTTATAAAAGAGAGCTTCTTCTATGCAAATGTTAATCAGTACAATAACATATGTTTTCTTACATTTAGGATGGGTTTTATTGGCAAATGCTAAGGGGTTGTTTGTCATCTATAGCCCCATGATACCAGCTCAAACAAGCTGACTAACTCGATGCATTCATACTCCTTTGAATATGTGTTAACCTGTATTGTTGGGGCGGCAGGGTAGCCTAGTGGTGAGAGATCAGCTGATGTACAAAGGGCTATATAAATACATTTGATTTGATATTGAGCAGTGCAGTAGCTGAGATTGTCTGTCTGGATAAAGTGTAATTCTGGGACTTTTTGGCTAATACGCTAAACTTTGTTTTTGTGTCATGATGGTATCATGATATTTATGATATTGATATTTAAACCTGGTATCGAAGTAAAAATTCTGATATCATGACAACACTAGTACTGGACTGTAGTCTAATCTACTATGCTTTGATGTCCAAACTTGAGAAACATGGAAGTCTATGATTGGTTCAGATTTGGTCTGGACCAACCAAATTTGGTTGTTTGGGCTCATTAAAATAATAGCCAGTGTGTAGAATAATACCAAAATATGCAAATGAGGATATTGTGTATTTCTACCTTTTTTAGTGTATCTATTTAGGGCGGCAGGGTAGCCTAGTGGTTAGAGCGTTGGGCTAGTAACCGGAAGGTTGCAAGTTGAAATCCCCGAGCTGACATGGTACAAATCTGTCGTTCTGCCCTTGAACAGGCAGTTAACCCACTGTTCCTAGGCCGTCATTGAAAATAAGAATTTGTTCTTAACTGACTTGCCTAGTAAAATAAAGGTAAAATAAAATACTTCACCATGAAGAGAATGATATTCATATCTGTAGTTATGGATTTCTGTAAAGTTCAGATCAAGGATCCACGCGCCCGTACCACTAGTCTGCTACTGGGTATAAATCCACTTCAGTTACTGTACTTCATTAACCCAAAATGTTCAATGTGTCATGTCATAGCTGACACCCCATTTATTTCTGCAGACATTTTTTTATCTTAATCCAGAGTAGATATTTAAGAGTTTTTGGAAAACGTGGACACAACTTGTGTGATTTTACTGAAATTCTGTTACCAAACTTTGCAAATGCACAGCTCTTTCAGTAAATGTTTTTGTAAAATGTTATAAGTAGTCCTTGTGCATAGAGTTTTATGGTTTGTTAAACTTCTAAATCATTTTTTTTATTTGGCATACATTTGAAATGGAAAATCAGTCTCGGCGCAAATCCGTTACCTTGGAAATACCCTCAATGTTAGAATGTGGGAGGGGAAGCTGATCCTACATCTTTACCTAGGGGGAAATTCACCCCAGATCTCTTAAAGTTAGGGAGATGAAACAACATTTATAATCCTAGTAGATTTAAAGAAGCCAAACCCCTGCTCTCTCTTCCAGGTGAAACAACATTTATAATCCTAGTAGATTTAAAGAAACCAAACCCCTGCTCTCTCTTCCAGGTGAAACAACATTTATAATCCTAGTAGATTTAAAGAAACCAAACCCCTCCTCTCTCTTCCAGGTGCGTGGGAGACTAAGGTGAGTAACCGGGAGAAGCGGCAGCAGAAGAGGAAGGAGAAGGGGCCTGACGGGTCAGGAAGCCCGGAGGGGGTGGCGGTACCTCACCGCCAGGTGGAACAGCCTCCTCTCACCTCCCCGGTCAACAGGAAGAACAGAGGTATGCCACCTGTATTAGGCTGGTAACTTTCCCATGTCTCCCAGAAATCCTGGTTGGAAGATCATCAGAATCACTAAGGAATAAATAGGAAATCTGTGACTCTGGGCAGTTTGGGAAAGTTACTGAGAGCTTGCCACCCTAGCACTGACTCACTGTGTCTTTTGTCTTCACAAAGTGTGTCAGAGGCTCTCAAGGATATGTACCGGTGTGGAGTTAAAACATGTACCACATTGAACAGAGACGTATGTGTATGAAGCTGTTTATAGGGCCAGTTTATTCCAAAGCATGTCATATTTCGCTCCCTTTTTAGTTGGGTTTGAACACCTGAAACTCCTTTCACTCCTCTCCTGGGTAGGGCTCCGGTGTTATGTGATCTCCTGAGTAGGGCTCCGGTGTTATGTGATCTCCTGAGTAGGGCTCCGGTGTTATGTGATCTCCTGAGTAGGGCTCCGGTGTTATGTGATCTCCTGAGAAGGGCTCCGGTGTTATGTGATCTCCTGAGTAGGGCTCCGGTGTTATGTGATCTCCTGAGTAGGGCTCCGGTGTTATGTGATCTCCTGTGTAGGGCTCCGGTGTTATGTGATCTCCTGAGTAGGGCTCCGGTGTTATGTGATCTCCTGGGTAGGGCTCCGGTGTTATGTGATCTCCTGAGTAGGGCTCCGGTGTTATGTGATCTCCTGAGTAGGGCTCCGGTGTTATGTGATCTCCTGGGTAGGGCTCCGGTGTTATGTGATCTCCTGAGGAGGGCTCCGGTGTTATGTGATCTCCTGAGTAGGGCTCCGGTGTTATGTGATCTCCTGAGTAGGGCTCCGGTGTTATGTGATCTCCTGAGTAGGGCTCCGGTGTTATGTGATCTCCTGAGGAGGGCTCCGGTGTTATGTGATCTCCTGAGGAGGGCTTCTTTAGTATGTTCTCTCCATTGAGACAGTGTCTTCTCTTCCCCCTTAGAGCCCTTGCACCTGAGGCCTGGGAAAGGAGATTCTTTCACGACACCAGGTAAAGTGCCGCTGTCTCCTGGTCTGATTCTTGTCCCATCAATAACTGAACTGTTCAATCCTGTACAGACATAGTTTATCCTGGACTGTCCTTTCCTGTGAAGAACACCGCTTGTTGCATCCAGCTGAGTGTGTCCATGGAAGGATAACATTTTCACTAAGCCAAAGTAACACTGACCGATCCATGTCTCCCTCCCTCTAGTGTCCACCAGCTGGAGAGAGGAGCCGTCAGTGAACGGTGGAGGGTGGCCAGATATCTCCATGAAGCTGCCCACCCATATATGCTCTTCAGATGGGGAGAAGTGGCCGGCCATCCCGAAAGGACCCCGACACTTGAACTCTGAACCCACCTGGAGACAGGACACTGAAGGTAACCTACTGGGCTTACCCCTAACCCTACCTGGGCACACCTAACCCTACCTGGGCACACCTAACCCTACCTGGGCACACCTAACCCTACCTGGGCTTAACCCTAACCCTACCTGGGTACAGGACACTGAAGGTAACCTACTGGGCTTAACCCTAACCCTACCTGGGCATACCTAACCCTACCTGGGCTTAACCCTAACCCTACCTGGGCACACCTAACCCTACCTGGGCACACCTAACCCTACCTGGGCACACCTAACCCTACCTGGGCACACCTAACCCTACCTGGGCTTAACCCTAACCCTACCTGGGTACAGGACACTGAAGGTAACCTACTGGGCTTAACCCTAACCCTACCTGGGCTTAACCCTAACCCTACCTGGGCTTAACCCTAACCCTACCTGGGCACACCTAACCCTACCTGGGTACAGGACACTGAAGGTAACCTACTGGGCTTAACCCTAACCCTACCTGGGCATACCTAACCCTACCTGGGCACACCTAACCCTACCTGGGCTTAACCCTAACCTTACCTGGGCTTAACCCTAACCTTACCTGGGCTTAACCCTAACCCTACCTGGGCACACCTAACCCTACCTGGGTACAGGACACTGAAGGTAACCTACTGGGCTTAACCCTAACCCTACCTGGGCTTAACCCTAACCCTACCTGGGCTTAACCCTAACCCTACCTGGGCTTAACCCTAACCCTACCTGGGCTTAACCCTAACCCTACCTGAGCTTAACCCTAACCCTACCTGGGCTTAACCCTAACCCTACCTGAGCATACCTAACCCTACCTGAGCTTAACCCTAACCCTACCTGGGCCTAACCCTACCTGAACACACCTAACCCAACCTGGGTATAGGACACTGAAGGAATTGAATTGCTGAAAATTTGCTTTACAATACAGCAACATTTTCTCTATGCTGCAAGGATGCCTTTCTAGCTAATATACTGTTAGTTTACACTTCTTCTTCCAATTAACTTTGGGGAGGTCACAATAATGAAAATTGACCATCTATCCATTTAAAAAATGTTGATTACTTGTACTTGCCATTATCATTCTCCTGATACGACAAGATGTGACCTTTGGTGTTGCTAACATAACATATTATGGGATCTCTGGGTCACCGGTTTGCCTGGGTGGGAGTCCCTGGGCAAGAAAAGTTGGAAAAGCACTCCTAACCCACCTGGGGATAGGACACTGAAGGTAACCTACTGGACTTAACCCTAACCCACCTGGGGATAGGACACTGAAGGTAACCTAGGCTTGGGTTTGGATGGTGGAGTCATCATCTTGGTCCTGTTAAAGTTTTTTTATTTTTTATTTTAAGAGGTTGGACTTTTAGCACATATAGCATCTTAGCACATATAGCATTTTAGCACATTGGTGTCACCTCGTCAGTCAGTATGCGTTACACCTGTGCTGGCTGCCATCTTGTTAGTGGGAAGGTGTTTCACCTGTGTTGGCCCAGGTGTTATTTAGGAGTGGCTGACCCAGTGCTCCAGTGGAGCGTGAGAGATGTTGGGAAGAGCTCCACTTCACATCAGCTGAGGTGTGAATTAATGCTCAACCTATATAAGGTTGAAAGAAGTCTGAGTTTTGGTTTTCCCTGTTTTGCTCCATATTCTTTTTACTCCCTGTCCTAAGTTGTGGGTTTTTACCGCCCTTCATCCAGGACCACCCCCCTGGGTCAAAAAGCAGACCTTCCTACAGAGCACAGTGGGGAGAGAGACCTCACACCTCCTTTCGACGTAACGTCTCAGTGTACGCAAGTCTGCGGTAGGAACCTCACCGACAGGTCTTGCTCTAAGATCTGCCTTGTCAAAATTTACCCAACAGGCAACTGAGAGAGAGCAGTGAAATTCTATACCATCCTTGACGAGCAAAGCAACAGATCATTGGTGGTTCTTCGATATCTTCAGGGTACAAGGCCCCAGCTCTCCCTACTCCCTTAGACCTGCGCTGGAGTGATGGAGACAGTTGGAAGAAGAGCCAACGGCTACCAGGTAGAATCTATGGATGGGCAAGTCAGTCTTCTGCTGCCAACTCTCATCGAGTGTAATGAGATTCAGCTCTCATCATGCTCCTTCTTGGAAGAGACATTACCAGAGTCTACAAGGTGCGCAAGCAAGTTAATGGGTCCCATGACTTACCTTACGCCCAGAAGTTTGACCTCAGATGGGTCATAATAGGCCATGTCTGCTTATGCAGTGCAGCTTGGGTCTCAACTGGGACCTCAGGACCGATACTTTCACCTTCAAGGTAGCCAAAGATGAGAAGCCCTTCACACACCGAGGAGTGCGATCAACTGGGAACACTCTGTACGACCCTCTGGGATTTGTGGCCCCTGTCACCATTCAAGGCAAGTCTATTCTCAGGGAGCTCACAATGGCGAATGGGACTCCCCCCTGCCTCCAGAAATGGAGGAGCCATGAGTTGCATGGAGAGAGTCTTTGAAAGAGCTATGTAACCTCCTTATCCCTTTGGCCTATACTAAGGTCTCACCCTCAGAAACGAGACGAAGAGAACTATGCATATTCTCGGATGCATCCACAAAGGCAATAGCCGCAGGTGCCTACCTCAGTGACAGACGTCAAAGGATTGAGTCACATGGGCTTTTGTTATGGGTAAAGCAAAACTGACGGCACACCCAGAACACACGATTCCAAGGTTGGAACTCTGCGCAGCAGTCGAGTTTGCCGGGCTCATCACCTCAGAAATAGACATTGAGCTTGATGATACAACCTTCCACACAAACAGCTGGGTGGTGTTAGGCTACATCTACAATGAGACCCGGCGTTTCTACGTCTGTCAGTAATCGAGTCCATCGGATAAGGAGATCTACCTACAGATCAGCAGACCTCTCAGACACAACCTGGCTCTCTGGCCCAGCGTTTCTGACACGCCGGTCTCTGTCTTGAAAGGGATGCTTTTGAGCTCATCAACCCCCCCTCCCCCAAAGACAACTTCCTTACGATTTAGGGTTAGGTTCTCCACATGGAAGTCGCCGACTCGTGCCATCACTCACCTCGTCCACGTCCCTCGTCTCTTTATCAACACTACTGCAGGGAAAAACAGCAACTGTAAGGGCTGGCACTACTGTCAGACAGCATGCACACCAGACATATTCTCTCAGTCAAAGGATATTGTCATACAGACAGTCCAAGAGGAAATCAATCCAAGAGAGTTTGAGTGGATCAGGAACCAGGAAAAAATTCCTTACGAAAGCTCTCTGAGAGCCTTAGATCCATTAACTTATAAAGACGGCCTCCTGAGAGTTGAGGGTCGCATCACAGAAGCAAAACATGGACATGACGAGAAGAACCCCCTGATCATCCCGGGGAAGCATCACGTCGCAACTTTACTGGTGAGACACAAACGGATCCAACATCAGGGATGCCTTTTCACAGAGGGAGCCATCCGTACAACCGGTCTTTGGATAGTTGGCAGTGAAAGGTGCGTGAACAGCATCATCCACCAGTGTCACCTGTCGGAGACTTCGCTGTCCTCCTTAGGCACAGAAGATGGCCAGCCTTCCTGCTGATCGTCTTTCCACCGAACCTCCGTTCATCCATGTCGGTCTGGATGTGTTTGGTCCATGGACCGTTGGGGCCTGCAAGGAACATAAGATCCCCTCGAACATCAACGACGACTCCGTGGATACCTACCTGTCAGAACAGGGCTGCATCTGGATATTCAACCCCCCACATGCCTCTCACATGGCTGGTGCCTGGGAGAGGATGATTGGTATAGAATCCAGGATTCTCCTTGCTATGTTCCTCCAACAGGGTCATTCAACGATAAGTCACGAAACGCCCATTACTCTGATGGCAGAAGTGGCTGCCATCATCAATGCCAGACCTTTGGTTCCAGTCTCTACAGATCCAGATGACCCCCTCATACTTACACCTGCTGCTCTCCTCACAGAGAAAGTGAGTATTCCTTAGAGTCCTGCTGACGACTATGGAGCCAAGGACCTCTTTAAGCGGCAGTGACTTCAGGTTCAACATCTTGCAAATACCTTCTGGGATAGGTGGAGGAAACCATACCTGTCTTCACTTCAGATAAGAAGGAAGTGGCAGTCAAACCAGCCCAACCTTGAGCCTGGAAGCATTGTCCTCTTCAAAGACAAGTCAATGAATGGCCTGTTGGACTGGTAACTCAGGTCTTCCCCGGCAAGGATGGTAAAGTCGACGTTAGACTCTGCAAGCAAGAAGGAACTAAGTTCTTTCTTAGGCCCGTCACAGAGACGGTCCTTCTCCTCCCTCCAGAGGTCTAAACAAACAAGTTCTCTTATATGGACATTCCATAGTTATCAGTGGTTATCAGAGTTCTAATACTTACCTATATTACTAACCTTGAATTTAGCTCCCCCTAGTGTTGATCTGGAGTATTTTCCTTTACCGAGAAAATAGACCTGTTAGGAGGAAGTTGTTCATTGTTGCCTCATGTAGAGCTCAGAGTGCTCTGTTTCCGTTGTCTGCTTATGATCTTTGTCCATCCATTACGTTGTATGCCTTAGGAAGCTTTGTCAGTTAGTATTTTCATTCCTTTTGCATACATCTTTCCTTTCAGAGCATTATTTGGATGTGTATGTGTACTTTGTGGAATAGATGGACAACACTAGCTTAATTGCTACAGTATGTTAGCCTAGCTTTTACTTGTTGTCAGTGTGAGCAAAATATCAGGTTACATTCATATCTAGTTTGTATTTTAGGACAGATTACATTGGTTTATGCAGACATTATTGTCTTTGTCTCAGTTTCATGCTGTTTCAACTCAATACATCTTGTGAACATGGAGATCATGCTTTGAGGATTATTGATGTGAAGGCGTTTAACTTGCTGTCAAAATATGCACTGTAATGCATATGGAGGACAGTACAGTGTTGTGTGTCAGTTGACTCTGCAAATAACTTGGAATTTCCAACACATTGTTCCTTATTAAAACATGAAGTGATGCAGTCAGTCTCCCCTCAACTCTGAGCCAAGAGACACTGGGATGCATAGTATTAATATCAGCCCTCTGATTACAATGAAGAACAAGACATGCCGCTCTGTTCTGGGCCAGCAGCACCTTAACTCAGTCCTTCTTTGCAGCACTGTACCACATGGCTGGACAATATCCAAGAGTGCACTGTACCTGGCTAGTTACGGCTAAGGTTGAAAAGCCAAACAGGTTATGGTCAATAACATCAAATGTTGTGCTGTTGGTTCCCATTATTTGGCAGAACCTACCTTATCATTCCATTTAATACCCTTGTTCCCATCAGTTGGTATAGCCCACCATATCGTTTGCTTCCTTTAAACGCTATCACAGCCGTGTTGCTGAGAATCATTAGTACCAGTTGATAATATTGATACAAAAGACATGTCGGCTAATTAAATCATTATGCAGACCTAACAGTTTGAACCCGACGCATGGCGCAATAGTTGGCTGTGTCATCACACAGTTCCATGATTAGTGCAGGCAATAGACGAGGGTATAACCTAGTTTTGTACAGTGTTCTCCCTGTTATAATTATATGTACACTAATCTTCCAACATTACCATGGGTTGAAGAACTGAACGAATCAAACCACCATTTTCTTTATTTTGTGTGAAGGCTTTCCAGGCCAGTTTAAATACTTAACTAAACCTAAATAATCTACACAATCAGAGTATTTTTCAATCTACCATTTGGGGCTGAACTGGAAACACATATTTAGATGACTTTCTTTAAATGACATTTATTCAGAGTGGGCAAGTTAGCCACACCTACAGGGCGTGTTACACGACTGAATTGAGCCCCACAGTAGATGTCATAATACCCATACAACCTGGTGGTCAAATGGAGACGGTTCCAATCGTTTTCCCACCATTTATTTTTCCCATGGGGGATTTTAGAAACATTTAAAATAAGGGCTGTGTTTCGTGTAGAGTGATGTTTTGACAACCGTGTAAATCGAGGACAAGGTGACTTTTATCAATATATTCGGCTCTTATTTACTCTGATTTGACAAATGCTAATTAGCATCAAAGTAAACATCATGCAAAACTACAAATCCCTGCAAGCTCCTGACACCTTTGCTAACAGGTATTTTGCCAATTAAAACTTACAAAAGACTTAACAGAATTGTACATTTTTAAAGCAATTTATCCTATTTAATCTTCACTACTGTTAGTCTTTGGTTTTTCCATTTATATTTCGAGGTTGGACATTAGCACGTAGGGCACACCGATTTGGTGTTACCTCGTTAGTCAGTATGTGTTACATCTTTGCTGGCCCAGGTGATATTTAAGAGTGGATGAGTGGATGGCCCAGTGCTTCAGTTGTCTTATAAAAAATAAAATTAAAACAATCCTTTATCTGATCTTCATTGTTTTCATTGTGCTCCACTTTTTTGTTTGTTTCCTTGGTGTGGGTTTTAATTGTTGTCCTCTTCTTGGGAAAATTTAGTGGGTCTAATGGTGGGTGTCTTTTAGGTCCCAGTTGTTGTAGCTAGTCATCTTTCAGTGGACCCCCCCATGAGTATCTTTCAGAACCTCCCCAAGAACCCCCCCCACCTGTTTGATTTTGGTTGTTGATGATTCTGTTAGTTCCCCCTCCTGTTTGAGATAGTTTATTTGGTTTTCTCGCTGGCAAACGTCACACTACAGTGAGCTAACATTAGATAGTTAATCCAGAGATTCTTCCCTTTGTCTCGATTCGTCAGTCTCGTCCAGATCATCGTGGCATTTGTTAGCCACATTAGCAGCTAATTAGCGTTTCATTTTGGGGGGTGGGTTAATTATAAGCGGATATTATGATAAAAGTCACCTTGTCCCAGAGAGATTTACATGGTTATCAAAATGCCACGCCAGGGTAAACCTACAAGGGTTTCTAAAATTCCATATGGAATAACAAATACTGCAATAAACGATTTGAAAAATTGCCCTGTTTGACTGCTAGGTTTTATGGGTATTATGACTCATACTGTGGTACTATAAGGTAAGTCTGAATACCAAATACTGAGACGTGTGTACGAAAGGTATACATTCATAAGTCTGAATCTGCCCCTTAACGTTTCCATCTGTTAGATGGATTTGAGAATGCCAACTGAATTTCAAAGCGTTTGTGTTTTTCTGGATGTTCTGTGATAACAACAGTCTCTATTGGTTTATTCCTTCCAGGGTCGTGGAGTGGGGTTGATGGGAGGATGAAGACTGAACTAAACACATTACCCTCTGTACTTGGACTGAAGACTATAGGTGATTTAACACTTATCACTGATGTCAAGGACTGTAGAATGGACTATTTTGTATGGTTTGAGGAAGGCTAAGATGCACTCTCTCTCTCTCTCTTTCTCTTTCTCTTTCTCTTTCTCTCTCTCTCTCTCTCTCTCTCTCTCTCTCTCTCTCTCTCTCTCTCTCTCTCTCTCTCTCTCTCTTTCTCTCTTTCTCTCTCTCTCTCTTTCTCTGTCTCTGTCTCTGTGTCTGTCTGTCTGTCTGTCTCCTCCAGAGCACATCACCCATCCTGCCTCTGAGCTGCAGTGGGAATGCCCCTCTCCTTCTGATGAGTGGTCAGGATTAAGTAAGAAACAATTAGTTTAGAGTAAATATAGCAACTGTGCTGTGATTTCTGCCTTCACTGGGTGGGTAACTGGCATTTTCTCTATTCTGTTTCCAGGCGGTATTGCAGCAGCGGACCCCAGCTCAGACTGGAACGCCCCTACAGAGCTGTGGGGGAACTATGAGGGACCCCCGGTGGTAGAGGCCCCCGGTCCCCCGCCCCAGGACCCTGCACCCAACCACCCCCAGGGGGCACAGGGGTCAGACGATGACAAGGAGAAGGATGACTCTGCCGGGGGGGCTGCCAGGTCCAAGAAGAAGAAGAAGAGGAAGAAGAAAGCCGAGGAAGGTGGTCCTACAGGCCAGGTAACAGACGTGTGGTGCTGCAGGCCAGGTAACAGACGTGTGGTGCTGCAGGCCAGGTAACAGACGTGTGGTGCTGCAGGCCAGGTAACAGACGTGTGGTGCTGCAGGCCAGGTAACAGACGTGTGGTGCTACAGGCCAGGTAACAGACGTGTGGTGCTGCAGGCCAGGTAACAGACGTGTGGTGCTGCAGGCCAGGTAACAGACGTGTGGTGCTACAGGCCAGGTATCAGGCGTGTGGTGCTACAGGCCAGGTAACAGACGTGTGGTGCTACAGGCCAGGTAGCAGACGTGTGGTGCTGCAGGCCAGGTAACAGACGTGTGGTGCTGCAGGCCAGGTAACAGACGTGTGGTGCTGCAGGCCAGGTAACAGACGTGTGGTGCTACAGGCCAGGTAACAGACGTGTGGTGCTGCAGGCCAGGTAACAGACGTGTGGTGCTGCAGGCCAGGTAACAGACGTGTGGTGCTGCAGGCCAGGTAACAGACGTGTGGTGCTGCAGGCCAGGTAACAGATGTGTCTGCATCCCAAATGGCTAAGAAAGCTGCAATGAATATCTAGTATTCTACATGACAGAGAATGATGTGTTGTATTTCCAGTGTCCTGTAACATTGTAACGTCTTGAGTAGTTGAAACAGGATGTGAAAGGTGTGTTGCTGGTCATATTTGCAGCCTTTTCCCGATATACAGTAGTGCAGTGTTTTTAACCAAGACCCCTGGTAAAAAGTAGTACACTATAAAGGGTGCTATTTGGGACTCAACCCCTTGACTGTGGTGTGTTGTGTAACCAGCTATGACATGGTGTGACTTGTCCTTCTCTATACAGGTGACCTCTGAGAGCATGACAGTCACACCAGTGGAGAGTTCAGCACCAGCAGGGACCAAACAGTCCATCTCCCAGCCGTCCTCACAAAGTAAGATACTAGTAGTAGCAAACTTAACCATAGTTTACGTCCAAAATGGCACCCTATTCCCTTTTATAGCGCACTACTTTAAAAATAGGGTGCCATTTTGGGACAGTCAGTGTGTTGCTACTCATGTGTATCAACACTGAACAGATCAGATCTCTCTCATTGTGAAGCCAAACTATTTTCTTACAATGGTTGGTGTCACTACTGCTGACTTGCTTTCCACTACTGCTGACTTGCTTTTCCATAATAAATATCATGTATTTCTGTTTTTGACACATTGTCCATTCTTTTCTCTTCAGAAATATCCGACCCGAGCTTCGATGCTCCCAGGCCGTCCCAGAAGAAGAAGAGCCGGAAAGAGACAGGAAGTTAAGAAACAAGAACCCACATGAATTATTATGCAAAAGGATTGTTCAATGTGTTATAAATGCAATCAATCATTTGCAAGTACAGACTTTTATACAGAATAGTTTGACTGTACTTTTTAAATATCCCAAAAAAAGAGAGAGAACAGCTCATTTAGCTGGGGACTGGGGACTGGTCCTATCAGCCTAATCTAACCTATTTACACTAAATGCTACACTGAAGTGGAATAGGGGGTTTAGGAGGGAGGTTGTTAACTTGCGGTGAGGTAGAAGTTTGTGAATTATTCAAAAGTAGCCTGTGTACCAGAGTCCTAGCTAGCTAGTACAGTGTCGCCCCCCCCACCTCCTGCCTGTGTACCGGAGTCCTAGCTAGCTAGCTAGTACAGTGTCGCCCCCCCCACCTCCTGCCTGTTTACCGGGGTCCTAGCTAGCTAGCTGGTACAGTGTCACCCCATCTCCCACCTGTGTACCGGAGTCCAAGCTAGCTAGCTGGTACAGTGTCGCCCCATCTCCCACCTGTGTACCGGAGTCCTAGCTAGCTAGCTGGTACAGTAAAGCCCCCCCACCCGCCTCCTGCCTGTGTACCGGAGTCCTAGCTAGCTAGCTAGTACAGTGTCGCCCCCCCCACCTCGTGCCTGTGTACCGGAGTCCTAGCTAGCTAGCTACTACAGTGTTGCCCCCCCCCACCTCCCGCCTGTGTACCGGGGTCCTAGCTTAAATATGGACCAATTGAAGTATAAAGAGGGGTGAAGATATGAAGTACTTAGACACCAGTAGAGGCAGTATGACAGGAAGTACTTCCAGACACCAGTATGAGACAGGAAGTACTTAGACACCAGTAGTGTTGTGCTCTGCTGTGTATGAGAGGGTTCTTATCTTAACCTCTTTTCTTCCATCCTATCTGGTGGGAAAAGGCCGTGCCATATGTACAGAACACAAGGGCTTTTCCTAATGTGTCATTTTTCTGGGATTGATTGCACTGTCAGGCTGGATCCTATATGTTATCTTTGTCTTTTCATGATTGTTTTTTAAAAAGACCGTTTAGCAGAATGTGAAGGTGTAATTCCTGGTTGTGACTTAAGTTGGAAGTCAATGTGCTGATAAGGGAGGGGTGGCTGGGGTGGGGAGGTACTGAAGATGAGACGGCGTGTGGAGCAGCTTTAATTCCATGTCAGTCATTTTAAAGGTATCAGGAACTGAATTGTATTGCCTTAACCTGTAGTATATTAGTATGTGCAGTTATTTACATCTCTTCTGTGATAGTTTTCAGATCAAGGGCTGGGGAGTTACCGCATCCATCCTATTGCAAGTTTGGTTCTAAAAAAAAATGCATTTAGTCTCTTGACTGACGACCGTACTCATACAGTATGATTTAAAGAATGGGCGGGTTACTACTTCTGATTGGTACTTTATCACTCACTGTATATAGCCTTGAATGAGCGGAAGGACTGGGCTTGAAGATTGAGGGCTGACAGCCTGCCTACGCTTTAGCTGAAATCAAATGGACTGTATTATTGGTAGCTTTTAAGTGTGTAAAGAAGAGCGTTGCCGAATGGAGGCTCTTAGCTCAGTGTTTTACAGCCCATAGTTCTCTGTAGACTAGATCAGTCAAGTCTGGTGGCGCTGCACTCACCTGACTCTCTCTGTTGATCATTAACCTTTTTAAAAGATGATTCAATCATGTATTTATACCTTCTCCTTTAGAAGAATGATTTAAGAATGATTTTGTTTATGAAGAAATGCAATGATTTTTCAAGGTTTGTTGAAATAAAACAATATAACTCCTAATGCTTTACTGCAACTACGACCAGTTTCTTATTAGACAGCAATTCAACACATTCACAGAAAGTCATGGTAACATAATAGGACTGGGGCGATTTCGCCTAAAAATGATATCTCCATTATTATTATAGATTTTTTTTCAAACTTATGGCTAATTCACAACATAAAAAGATTAAATGTTTTCTCTTTGTTGTACAATTTAGCAGTCAAATACACTGCATTTAAAAACAGTCAGCTATAATGTAATTAATTCAGGGCTTGTTAAGTTATACCTAGGCTAGATATAAACCTTCCACAACCATAAGACCCACTAATAATTACATTATTTTTATCAAAATAGTTTAATCAGCTTTTTTACAAAAATCACTGTCGCTTTCAAGTCCGTCTGAAAATACGGTTTTGCTACAAATTTAACCAGAGCCATGCATAACACACATACACTAATAATGACTAACCTGTTGTAGCAGGCATTATAGAACATTAACACCGGTCTCAACCATCTCTCAAGCACAAGCCCACGTGCTAGTGAGTAGCCAGCTCATCTCTATGGGAATCTAGTGAGTAGCCAACTCATCTCTATGGGAATCTAGTGAGTAGCCAGCTCATCTCTATGGGAATCTAGTGAGTAGCCAGCTCATCTCTATGGGAATCTAGTGAGTAGACAGCTCATCTCTATGGGAATCTAGTGACGAGACAGCTCATCTCTATGGGAATCTAGTGAGTAGCCAGCTCATCTCTATGGGAATCTAGTGAGTAGCCAGTTCATCTCTATGGGAATCTAGTGAGTAGCCAGCTCATCTCTATGGGAATCTAGTGGGTAGCCAGCTCATCTCTATGGGAATCTAGTGAGTAGCCAGCTCATCTCTATGGGAATCTAGTAAGTAGCCAGTTCATCTCTATGGGAATCTAGTGAGTAGCCAGCTCATCTCTATGGGAATCTAGTGGGTAGCCAGCTCATCTCTATGGGAATCTAGTGAGTAGCCAGCTCATCTCTATGGGAATCTAGTGGGTAGCCAGCTCATCTCTATGGGAATCTAGTGAGTAGCCAGCTCATCTCTATGGGAATCTAGTGAGTAGCCAGCTCATCTCTATGGGAATCTAGTGAGTAGCCAGTTCATCTCTATGGGAATCTAGTGAGTAGCCAGCTCATCTCTATGGGAATCTAGTGGGTAGCCAGCTCATCTCTATGGGAATCTAGTGAGTAGCCAGCTCATCTCTGGGAATCTAGTAAGTAGCCAGCTCATCTCTATGGGAATCTAGTGAGTAGCCTGCTATTGAGTAGCCAGCTCATCTCTATGGGAATCTAGTAAGTAGCCAGCTCATCTCTATGGGAATCTAGTGAGTAGCCTGCTATTGAGTAGCCAGCTCATCTCTATGGGAATCTAGTAAGTAGCCAGCTCATCTCTATGGGAATTGAGTGAGTAGCCAGCTCATCTCTATGGGAATCTAGTGAGTAACCAGCTCATCTCTATGGGAATCGAGTGAGTAGCCAGTTCATCTCTATGGGCATCTAGTGAGTAGCCAGCTCATCTCTATGGGAATCTAGTGAGTAGCCAGCTCATCTCTATGGGAATCTAGTGAGTAGCCAGCTCATCTCTATGGGAATCTAGTGAGTAGCCAGCTCATCTCTATGGGAATCTAGTGAGTAGCCAGCTCATCTCTATGGGAATCTAGTGAGTAGCCAGCTCATCTCTATGGGAATCTAGTGAGTAGCCAGCTCATCTCTATGGGAATCTAGCCAGCTCTGATCTAGTACTGAACAAAAATATAAACGCAACAATTTCAACAACTTTACTGAGTTATAGTTCATATAAGGAAATCAGTCAATTAAAATAAATGTATTAGGCCCTGATGACTGGGCAGGGGCATAGACATGGATGGGCCTGGGAGGGCATTGGCCCACCCACTGGGGAGTCAGGCCCAGCCAATCAGAATGACTTTTCCCCCCACCAAAGGGCTTTATTACAGAAATATTCAGTTTCATCAGCTCTCCGGGTGGCTGGTCTCAGATGATCCCGCAGGTGTAGAAGCCGGATGTGGAGGTCCTGGGCTGGCATGGTTAACCGTAGTCTGCGCTTGTGAGGCCGGTTGGACATACTGGCAAATTCTCTAAAACAAGAGAGACTGCTTATGGTAGAGAAATTATTGAGAGAAGCTTTTTGTGAGTATGGATAGTTCCTGGGATCTTTTATTTCAGCTCATGAAACATGGGACCCACACTTTACATGTTGCGGTTTATATATATTTTCTGCATATTTGCTTGCTAACATGGTAGACAGTTGAATCGTTAGGAAAAACCCTTCAACTGTTTGAACAGCATGCAAGCCTGTCCACTTTGTTCAGATGTTGAAATCAAGTGGCCTAACTTATTTCTCATCATGAGAACTAGTTGCCTATTCCTTTTATAATTGTTTTATGCTTCTTGCACATTTATAAAACACACAAGACAGCTAGTATAAGTCTTTGGCTAAAATGCTGCCGTACATGGTACCACAATGATATGCACGACAAACTGAGCATTCATTTTCCAGAACCAATGTTCATTGATACTCCTCTTTTGGAATTGTCTGCTCTGAACTGCAATTTGAGCAGTTGAGACATAAAAAGAGTATCGGTTAACTTCTCTACAACAGTCAAATAATGTCTCAATAGTATCTGTGTCCATATGACCGATTCTGTTGGACCAAACTTCAAATAGCGAGTTGAAACCTCTTGTCAGTGAGGAAAAAGTGATCAAATGTTATTTGTCACGTGTAGACCTCACAGTGAAATGCTGAATACAACAGGTGTAGTAGACCTCATAGTGAAATGCTGAATACAACAGGTGTAGTAGACCTCACAGTGAAATGCTGAATACAACAGGTGTAGTAGACCTTACAGTGAAATGCTGAATACAACAGGTGTGTAGACCTCACAGTGAAATGCTGAATACAACAGGTGTAGCAGACCTCACAGTGAAATGCTGAATACAACAGGTGTAGTAGATCTTACAGTGAAATGCTGAATACAACAGGTGTAGTAGACCTCACAGTGAAATGCTGAATACAACAGGTGTAGTAGACCTCACAGTGAAATGCTGAATACAACAGGTGTAGTAGACCTTACAGTGAAATGCTGAATACAACAGGTGTAGTAGACCTCACAGTGAAATGCTGAATACAACAGGTGTAGTAGACCTGAAATGCTGAATACAACAGGTGTAGTGGAATTTACAGTGAAATGCTGAATACAACAGGTACAACAGTAAATGCTGAATACAACAGGTGTAGTAGACCTCAGTGAAATGCTGAATACAACAGGTGTAGTAGACCTTACAGTGAAATGCTGAATACAACAGGTGTAGACCTCACAGTGAAATGCTGAATACAACAGGTGTAGACCTCACAGTGAAATGCTGAATACAACAGGTGTAGTACAGTGAAATGCTGAATACAACAGGTGTAGACCTCACAGTGAAATGCTGAATACAACAGGTGTAGTAGAAATGCCTTACAATACAACAGGTGTAGTAGACCTTACAGTGAAATGCTGAATACAACAGGTGTAGTAGACCTTAGTGAAATGCTGAATACAACAGGTGTAGAGACCTCACAGTGAAATGCTGAATACAACAGGTGCTGAATACAACAAGTAGATCTTACAGTGAAATGCTGAATACAACAGGTGTAGTAGACCTTTACAGTGAAATGCTGAATACAACAGGTGTTGTAGACCTTATAATACGTGAATACAACAGGTGTTGTAGACCTTACAGTGAAATGCTGAGGTGTAGACCTCACAGGTGAAATGCTGAATACAACAGGTGTAGTAGACCTTACAGTGAAATGCTGAATACAACAGGTGTAGTAGACCTCTTACAGTGAAATGCTGAATACAACAGGTGTAGTAGAATTTACAGTGAAATGCTGAATACAACAGGTGTAGTAGACCTTACAGTGAAATGCCAGTGTGTTGACCTAGACCTGTAGTAGACCTACAGTGAAATGCTGAATACAACAGGTGTAGAGAAATGCCTCACAGTGAAATGCTGAATACAACAGGTGTAGTAGACCTCACAGTGAAATGCTGAATACAACAGGTGTAGTAGACCTTACAGTGAAATGCTGAATACAACAGGTGGAGTAGACCTTACAGTGAAATGCTGAATACAACAGGTGTAGTAGACCTTACAGTGAAATGCTGAATACAACAGGTGTAGTAGACCTTACAGTGAAATGCTGAATACAACAGGTGTAGTAGACTCACAGTGAAATGCTGAATACAACAGGTGTTGTAGACCTGTGAAATGCTGAATACAACAGGTGTAGTAGACCTCACAGTGAAATGCTGAATACAACAGGTGTAGTAGACCTTACAGTGAAATGCTGAATACAACAGGTGTATTACAGTGAAATGCTGAATACAACAGGTGTAGGTGTAGACCTCACAGTGAAATGCTGAATACAACAGGTGTAGTAGACCTTACAGTGAAATGCTGAACAACAGGTGTAGTAGACCTTACAGTGAAATGCTGAATACAACAGGTGTAGTAGACCTTACAGTGAAATGCTGAATACAACAGGTGTAGTAGACCTTACAGTGAAATGCTGAATACAACAGGTGTAGGTAGACCTCACAGTGAAATGCTGAATACAACAGGTGTAGTAGACCTTACAGTGAAATGCTGAATACAACAGGTGTAGGTAGACCTCACAGTGAAATGCTGAATACAACAAGTGTAGTAGAGGTTGTTTTCCTGGCACCACACGGCCAGGTCTCTGACCTCCTCCCTATACGCTGTCTCATTGTCGGTGATCAGGCCTACCACTGTTGTCATCGGCTAACTTAATGTCACCAAAGCCCCATATACTACCCATCATTGCGACCTGTATGCTCTCGTTGGCTGGCCCTTGCTTCATGTTCCTCGCCAAACCCACTTGCTCCAGGTCATCTAAAAGTATTTTCTAGGTAAAGCTCCGCCTTATGTCAGCTCACTGGTCACCATAGCAACACCCACCCATAGCACACACTCCAGCAGGTATTTTTCACTGGTCATAACCAAATGCATGCTTTTCAACCGTTCGCTGCCTGCACCCGCACGCCTGACTAGTATCACCACCCTGGATGGTTCCGACCTTGAATATGTGGACATCTATAAGTACCTAGGTGTCTGGCTAGACTGTAAATTCTCCTTCCAGACTCATATCAAACATCTCCAATCGAAAATCAAATCTAGAGTCTGCTTTCTATTCCGCAACAAAGCCTCCTTCACTCACGCCGCCAAACTTACCCTAGTAAAACTGACTATCCTACCGATCCTCGACTTCGGCGACGTCATCTACAAAATAGCTTCCAACACTCTACTCAGCAAACTGGATGCAGTTTATCACAGTGCCATCCGTTTTGTCACTAAAGCACCTTATACCACCCACCACTGCGACTTGTATGCTCTAGTCGGCTGGCCCTCGCTACATATTCGTCGCCAGACCCACTGGTTCCAGGTCATCTACAAGTCCATGCTAGGTAAAGCTCCGCCTTATCTCAGTTCACTGGTCACGATGGCAACACCCACCCGTAGATCATCCCTAAAGCCAACACGTCATTTGGCCGCCTTTCGTTCCAGTTCTCTGCTGCCTGTGACTGGAACGAATTGCAAAAATCGCTGAAGTTGGAGACTTTTATCTCCCTCAACTTCAAACATCTGCTATCTGAGCAGCTAACCGATCGCTGCAGCTGTACATAGTCTTATCGGTAAATAGCCCACCCAATTTTACCTACCTCATCCCCATACTGTTTTTATTTATTTACTTTTCTGCTCTACCTGTACATGACCATCTGATCATTTATCACTCGTGTTAATCTGCAATATTGTAATTATCCGCCTACCTCCTCATGCCTTTTGCACACAATGTATATACTATTTTTTCTACTGTGTTATTGACTTGTTAATTGTTTACTCCATGTGTAACTCTGTGTTGTCTGTTCACACTGCTATGCTTTATCTTGGCCAGGTCGCAGTTGTAAATGAGAACTTGTTCTCAACTAGCCTACCTGGTTAAATAAAGGTGAAATAAAAATAGAATATTTTTAAAGTGAGCATGTTTGGGATGCTCTGGATCGACATGTACAACAGCGTGTTCCAGTAACTTTGCTGATGTGTCGGGATTCAAATGATGGTCACACCAGATACTGACTGGTTTTCTGATCCACGCCACTGCCTTTTAAGGGATATGTTACCAAATTCAAAAGGCACTCGCACATCTGAGCAATCTAATTTGCAGGTGCATGGCAACAAATGAACAAGATGAAGGAAAAAGGAAACAGCACACTGCTCTTGATAGTATCACTGATCTTTAATAAGCTTCCGTATCGGCCACACGGCCTTCGGCAGAGTTTTTGACGAAGCTCTGACAAAGGCCGTGTCCCGATACGTAAAGCTCTGACGAAGGCCGTGTCTCGGTACGTAAAGCTCTGACGAAGGCCGTGTCTCGGTACGTAAAGCTCTGACGAAGGCCGTGTCCCGATACGTAAAGCTCTGACGAAGGCCGTGTCCCGATACGTAAAGCTCTGACGAAGGCCGTGTCCCGATGCGTAAAGCTCTGACGAAGGCCGTGTCCCGATGTCCTGATGCGCACGATCCCGATACGTAAAGCTCTGACGAAGGCCGTGTCTCGGTACGTAAAGCTCTGACGAAGGCCGTGTCTCGGTACGTAAAGCTCTGACGAAGGCCGTGTCCCGATACGTAAAGCTCTGACGAAGGCCGTGTCCCGATGCGTAAAGCTCTGACGAAGGCCGTGTCTCGGTACGTAAAGCTCATTAAAGATCAGTGATACTATCAAGAGCAGTGTGCGGTTTCCCTTTTCCTTCAAGGGATATGTTACCAACAGATGCATATCTGTATTCCCAGTCATAAGAAATCCATAGACCAGGGCCTAATGAATTTCCTTATGAACTCTAACTCAGCAAAGTCTTCGAAATTGTTGCATGTTGAGTTTATATTTTTGATCAGTATAATATACTTTAGCAGTCAAAGTTTGGACACACGAA
Organism: Oncorhynchus masou masou; assembly: GCF_036934945.1. Lineage (NCBI taxonomy): Eukaryota > Metazoa > Chordata > Actinopteri > Salmoniformes > Salmonidae > Oncorhynchus > Oncorhynchus masou. The sequence goes on from NC_088224.1 coordinate 5,208,719, forward strand.
CACATTCCAGGGCGTTTACTACATTGTAGAATAATAGTGAAGACATCAAAACTATGAAATAACAAATGGAATCATGTAGTAACCAAAGAGTGTTAAAAAAAGCTAATATATTTTTCAAAGTAACCACCCTTTGCACACTTGTTTGATTTGTTTAACACTTTTTTGGTTACTACATGATTCAGTTTGTGTTCACTATTATTCTACAATGTAGAAAATAGTTCAAATAAAGAATAACCCATCAATGAGTAGATTTGCTCTTTCCATAACAGACTGACCAGGTGAAAGCTATGATCCTTTATTGATGTCACCTGTTAAATCCACTTCAGTGTAGATGAAGGAGAGGAGTCAGGTTAAAGGTTACTAAACCTTGACACATGGATTGTATCTGTGTCATTCAGAGGGTGAATGGGCAAGACAAAATATTTAAGTGTCTTTGAGGGGGTTATGGTAGGAGTGCTGCTGGGTTTTTCACGTTCAACAGTTTCCTGTGCGTATTAACAATGGTCAACCACCCAAAGGACGTCCATCCAGCCAACTAGAAAACTGTGGCTGTGTCATTATAGAATGTAGTTGTATTCTATCCTGTGGCAGGCCGTGTCATTATAGAATGTAGTTGTATCCTACCCTGTGGCAGGCCGTGTCATTATAGAATGTAGTTGTATCCTACCCTGTGGCAGGCCGTGTCATAAAAGAATGTAGTTGTATTCTATCCTGTGGCAGGCCATGTCATTATAGAATGTAGTTGTATTCTATCCTGTGGCAGGCCGTGTCATTATAGAATGTTGTATTCTATCTTGTGGCAGGAGGCCGTGTCATTATAGAATGTAGTTGTATTCTATCCTGTGGCAGGCCGTATCATTATAGAATGTAGTTGTATTCTATCCTGTGGCAGTAGGCCGTGTCATTATAGAATGTAGTTGTATTCTATCCTGTGGCAGTAGGCCGTGTCATTATAGAATGTAGTTGTATTCTATCCTGTGGCAGGAGGCGTGTCATTATAGAACGTTGTTGTATTCTATCCTGTGGCAGGCCGTGTCATTATAAAATGTTGTATTCTATCTTGTGGCAGGAGGCCGTGTCATTATAGAATGTAGTTGTATTCTATCCTGTGGCAGGCCGTATCATTATAGAATGTAGTTGTATTCTATCCTGTGGCAGTAGGCCGTGTCATTATAGAACGTTGTTGTATTCTATCCTGTGGCAGGCCGTGTCATTATAGAATGTTGTATTCTATCTTGTGGCAGGAGGCCGTGTCATTATAGAATGTTGTATTCTATCTTGTGGCAGGAGGCCGTGTCATTATAATATAATAATAATATATCCCATTTAGCAGACGCTTTTGTCCAAAGCGACTTACTATCGGCTGGGGCCATGTACTTACATATGGGTGGTCCCAGTGGGAATCGAATCCCACGACGCTTGGCGTGTCATTATAGAATGCGTTGCTCTACCGACTGAGCCACACAGGACCATTATAGAATGTTGTATTCTATCTTGTGGCAGGAGGCCGTGTCATTATAGAATGTAGTTGTATTCTATCCTGTGGCAGGCCGTGTCATTATAGAATGAAGTTGTATTCTATCTTGTGGCAGGAGGCCGTGTCATTATAGAATGTTGTTGTATTCTATCCTGTGGCAGGAGCTGTGTCATTATAGAATGTGGCAGGCCGTGTCATAAAAGAATGTAGTTGTATTCTATCCTGTGGCAGGCCATGTCATTATAGAATGTAGTTGTATTCTATCCTGTGGCAGGCCGTGTCATTATAGAATGTAGTTGTATTCTATCCTGTGGCAGGCCGTATCATTATAGAATGTAGTTGTATTCTATCCTGTGGCAGTAGGCCGTGTCATTATAGAATGTAGTTGTATTCTATCCTGTGGCAGTAGGCCGTATCATTATAGAATGTAGTTGTATTCTATCCTGTGGCAGGAGGCCGAGTCATTATAGAATGTAGTTGTATTCTATCCTGTGGCAGGCCACGTCATTATAGAATGTTGTTGTATTTTATCCTGTGGCAGGAGGCCGTGTCATTATAGAATCTAGTTGTATCCTATCCTGTGGCAGGCCGTGTAATTATAGAATGTAGTTGTATTCTATCCTGTGGCAGGAGGCCGTGTCATTATAGAATGTAGTTGTATTCTATCCTGTGGCAGGCCGTGTCATTATAGAATGTAGTTGTATTCTATCCTGTGGCAGGAGGCCGTGTCATTATAGAATGTTGTTGTATTCTATCCTGTGGCAGGAGGCCGTGTCATTATAGAATCTAGTTGTATCCTATCCTGTGGCAGGCCGTGTCATTATAGAATGTAGTTGTATTCTATCCTGTGGCAGGAGGCCGTGTCATGATAGAATATAGTTGTTTTCTATCCTGTGGCAGGCCGTGTCATTATAGAATGTAGTTGTATTCTATCCTGTGGCAGGCCGTGTCATTATAGAATGTAGTTGTATTCTATCCTGTGGCAGGAGGCCGTGTCATTATAGAATGTTGTTGTATTCTATCCTGTGGCAGGAGGCCGTGTCATTCTAGAATGTTGTTGTATTCTATCCTGTGGCAGGCCGTGTCATTATAGAATGTAGTTGTATTCTATCCTGTGGCAGGCCGTGTCATTATAGAATGTAGTTGTATCCTACCCTGTGGCAGGCCGTGTCATTATAGAATGTAGTTGTATCCTACCCTGTGGTAGGCCGTGTCATAAAAGAATGTAGTTGTATTCTATCCTGTGGCAGGCCATGTCATTATAGAATGTAGTTGTATTCTATCCTGTGGCAGGCCGTGTCATTATAGAATGTAGTTGTATTCTATCCTGTGGCAGGCCGTATCATTATAGAATGTAGTTGTATTCTATCTTGTGGCAGTAGGCCGTGTCATTATAGAATGTAGTTGTATTCTATCTTGTGGCAGGAGGCCGAGTCATTATAGAATGTAGTTGTATTCTATCCTGTGTCATTATAGAATGTAGTTGTATTCTATCCTGTGGCAGGCCGTATCATTATAGAATGTAGTTGTATTCTATCCTGTGGCAGTAGGCCGTGTCATTATAGAATGTAGTTGTATTCTATCCTGTGGCAGGCCGTATCATTATAGAATGTAGTTGTATTCTATCCTGTGGCAGGAGGCCGTGTCATTATAGAATGTTGTTGTATTCTATCCTGTGGCAGGCCGTGTAATTATAGAATGTAGTTGTATTCTATCCTGTGGCAGGAGGCCGTGTCATTATAGAATGTAGTTGTATTCTATCCTGTGGCAGGCCGTGTCATTATAGAATGTAGTTGTATTCTATCCTGTGGCAGGAGGCCGTGTCATTATAGAATGTTGTTGTATTCTATCCTGTGGCAGGAGGCCGTGTCATTATAGAATCTAGTTGTATCCTATCCTGTGGCAGGCCGTGTCATTATAGAATGTAGTTGTATTCTATCCTGTGGCAGGAGGGGCCGTGTCATGATAGAATATAGTTGTTTTCTATCCTGTGGCAGGCCGTGTCATTATAGAATGTAGTTGTATTCTATCCTGTGGCAGGCCGTGTCATTATAGAATGTAGTTGTATTCTATCCTGTGGCAGGAGGCCGTGTCATTATAGAATGTTGTTGTATTCTATCCTGTGGCAGGAGGCCGTGTCATTATAGAATGTTGTTGTATTCTATCCTGTGGCAGGCCGTGTCATTATAGAATGTAGTTGTATTCTATCCTGTGGCAGGCCGTGTCATTATAGAATGTAGTTGTATCCTACCCTGTGGCAGGCCGTGTCATTATAGAATGTAGTTGTATCCTACCCTGTGGTAGGCCGTGTCATAAAAGAATGTAGTTGTATTCTATCCTGTGGCAGGCCATGTCATTATAGAATGTAGTTGTATTCTATCCTGTGGCAGGCCGTGTCATTATAGAATGTAGTTGTATTCTATCTGTGGCAGGCCGTATCATTATAGAATGTAGTTGTATTCTATCTTGTGGCAGTAGGCCGTGTCATTATAGAATGTAGTTGTATTCTATCTTGTGGCAGGAGGCCGAGTCATTATAGAATGTAGTTGTATTCTATCCTGTGTCATTATAGAATGTAGTTGTATTCTATCCTGTGGCAGGCCATGTCATTATAGAATGTAGTTGTATTCTATCCTGTGGCAGGCCGTATCATTATAGAATGTAGTTGTATTCTATCTTGTGGCAGGAGGCCGTGTCATTATAGAATGTAGTTGTATTCTATCCTGTGGCAGGCCATGTCATTATAGAATGTTGTTGTATTCTATCCTGTGGCAGGAGGCCGTGTCATTATAGAATCTAGTTGTATCCTATCCTGTGGCAGGCCGTGTCATTATAGAATGTGGTTGTATTCTATCCTGTGGCAGGAGGCCGTGTCATTATAGAATGTAGTTGTATTCTATCCTGTGGCAGGAGGCCGTGTCATTATAGAATGTAGTTGTATTCTATCCTGTGGCAGGAGGCCGTGTCATTATAGAATGTAGTTGTATTCTATCCTGTGGCAGGAGGCCGTGTCATTATAGAATGTTGTTGTATTCTATCCTGTGGCAGGAGGCCGTGTCATTATAGAATGTTGTTGTATTCTATCCTGTGGCAGGCCATGTCATTATAGAATGTAGTTGTATTCTATCCTGTGGCAGGCCGTGTCATTATAGAATGTAGTTGTATCCTACCCTGTGGCAGGCCGTGTCATTATAGAATGTAGTTGTATCCTACCCTGTGGCAGGCCGTGTCATAAAAGAATGTAGTTGTATTCTATCCTGTGGCAGGCCATGTCATTATAGAATGTAGTTGTATTCTATCCTGTGGCAGGCCGTGTAATTATAGAATGTAGTTGTATTCTATCCTGTGGCAGGAGGCCGTGTCATTATAGAATGTAGTTGTATTCTATCCTGTGGCAGGCCGTGTCATTATAGAATGTAGTTGTATTCTATCCTGTGGCAGGAGGCCGTGTCATTATAGAATGTTGTTGTATTCTATCCTGTGGCAGGAGGCCGTGTCATTATAGAATCTAGTTGTATCTATCCTGTGGCAGGCCGTGTCATTATAGAATGTAGTTGTATTCTATCCTGTGGCAGGAGGCCGTGTCATTATAGAATATAGTTGTATTCTATCCTGTGGCAGGCCGTGTCATTATAGAATGTAGTTGTATTCTATCCTGTGGCAGGCCGTGTCATTATAGAATGTAGTTGTATTCTATCCTGTGGCAGGAGGCCGTGTCATTATAGAATGTTGTTGTATTCTATCCTGTGGCAGGAGGCCGTGTCATTATAGAATGTTGTTGTATTCTATCCTGTGGCAGGCCGTGTCATTATAGAATGTAGTTGTATTCTATCCTGTGGCAGGCCGTGTCATTATAGAATGTAGTTGTATCCTACCCTGTGGCAGGCCGTGTCATTATAGAATGTAGTTGTATCCTACCCTGTGGCAGGCCGTGTCATAAAAGAATGTAGTTGTATTCTATCCTGTGGCAGGCCATGTCATTATAGAATGTAGTTGTATTCTATCCTGTGGCAGGCCGTGTCATTATAGAATGTAGTTGTATTCTATCCTGTGGCAGGCCGTATCATTATAGAATGTAGTTGTATTCTATCCTGTGGCAGTAGGCCGTGTCATTATAGAATGTAGTTGTATTCTATCCTGTGGCAGTAGGCCGTATCATTATAGAATGTAGTTGTATTCTATCCTGTGGCAGGAGGCCGAGTCATTATAGAATGTAGTTGTATTCTATCCTGTGGCAGGCCATGTCATTATAGAATGTTGTTGTATTCTATCCTGTGGCAGGAGGCCGTGTCATTATAGAATCTAGTTGTATCCTATCCTGTGGCAGGCCGTGTAATTATAGAATGTAGTTGTATTCTATCCTGTGGCAGGAGGCCGTGTCATTATAGAATGTAGTTGTATTCTATCCTGTGGCAGGCCGTGTCATTATAGAATGTAGTTGTATTCTATCCTGTGGCAGGAGGCCGTGTCATTATAGAATGTTGTTGTATTCTATCCTGTGGCAGGAGGCCGTGTCATTATAGAATCTAGTTGTATCCTATCCTGTGGCAGGCCGTGTCATTATAGAATGTAGTTGTATTCTATCCTGTGGCAGGAGGCCGTGTCATTATAGAATATAGTTGTATTCTATCCTGTGGCAGGCCGTGTCATTATAGAATGTAGTTGTATTCTATCCTGTGGCAGGCCGTGTCATTATAGAATGTAGTTGTATTCTATCCTGTGGCAGAGGCCGTGTCATTATAGAATGTTGTTGTATTCTATCCTGTGGCAGGAGGCTGTGTCATTATAGAATGTTGTTGTATTCTATCCTGTGGCAGGCCGTGTCATTATAGAATGTAGTTGTATTCTATCCTGTGGCAGGCCGTGTCATTATAGAATGTAGTTGTATCCTACCCTGTGGCAGGCCGTGTCATTATAGAATGTAGTTGTATCCTACCCTGTGGCAGGCCGTGTCATAAAAGAATGTAGTTGTATTCTATCCTGTGGCAGGCCATGTCATTATAGAATGTAGTTGTATTCTATCCTGTGGCAGGCCGTGTCATTATAGAATGTAGTTGTATTCTATCCTGTGGCAGGCCGTGTCATTATAGAATCTAGTTGTATCCTATCCTGTGGCAGGCCGTGTCATTATAGAATGTGAGTTGTATTCTATCCTGTGGCAGGAGGCCGTGTCATTATAGAATGTAGTTGTATTCTATCCTGTGGCAGGCCGTGTCATTATAGAATGTAGTTGTATTCTATCCTGTGGCAGGAGGCAGCCGTGTCATTATAGAATGTTGTTGTATTCTATCCTGTGGCAGGAGGCCGTGTCATTATAGAATGTTGTTGTATTCTATCCTGTGGCAGGCCGTGTCATTATAGAATGTAGTTGTATTCTATCCTGTGGCAGGCCGTGTCATTATAGAATGTAGTTGTATCCTACCCTGTGGCAGGCCGTGTCATTATAGAATGTAGTTGTATCCTACCCTGTGGCAGGCCGTGTCATAAAAGAATGTAGTTGTATTCTATCCTGTGGCAGGCCATGTCATTATAGAATGTAGTTGTATTCTATCCTGTGGCAGGCCGTGTCATTATAGAATGTAGTTGTATTCTATCCTGTGGCAGGCCGTATCATTATAGAATGTAGTTGTATTCTATCCTGTGGCGTAGGCCGTGTCATTATAGAATGTGGTTGTATTCTATCCTGTGGCAGCCCGTATCATTATAGAATGTAGTTGTATTCTATCTTGTGGCAGGAGGCAGTCATTATAGAATGTAGTTGTATTCTATCCTGTGGCAGGCCATGTCATTATAGAATGTTGTTGTATTCTATCCTGTGGCAGGAGGCCGTGTCATTATAGAATCTAGTTGTATCTATCCTGTGGCAGGCCGTGTCATTATAGAATGTAGTTGTATTCTATCCTGTGGCAGGAGCCGTGTCATTATAGAATGTAGTTGTATTCTATCCTGTGGCGGCCGTGTCATTATAGAATGTAGTTGTATTCTATCCTGTGGCAGGAGGCCGTGTCATTATAGAATGTAGTTGTATTCTATCCTGTGGCAGGAGGCCGTGTCATTATAGAATCTAGTTGTATCCTATCCTGTGGCAGGCCGTGTCATTATAGAATGTAGTTGTATTCTATCCTGTGGCAGGCCGTATCATTATAGAATGTAGTTGTATTCTATCCTGTGGCAGGAGGCCGAGTCATTATAGAATGTAGTTGTATTCTATCCTGTGGCAGGCCATGTCATTATAGAATGTTGTTGTATTCTATCCTGTGGCAGGAGGCCGTGTCATTATAGAATCTAGTTGTATCCTATCCTGTGGCAGGCCGTGTCATTATAGAATGTAGTTGTATTCTATCCTGTGGCAGGAGGCCTGTCATTATAGAATGTAGTTGTATTCTATCCTGTGGCAGGCCGTGTCATTATAGAATGTAGTTGTATTCTATCCTCTGGCAGGAGGCCGTGTCATTATAGAATGTAGTTGTATTCTATCCTGTGGCAGGAGGCCGTGTCATTATAGAATCTAGTTGTATCCTATCCTGTGGCAGGCCGTGTCATTATAGAATGTAGTTGTATTCTATCCTGTGGCAGGAGCCGTGTCATTATAGAATGTTGTTGTATTCTATCCTGTGGCAGGAGGCCGTGTCATTATAGAATCTAGTTGTATCCTATCCTGTGGCAGGCCGTGTCATTATAGAATGTAGTTGTATTCTATCCTGTGGCAGGAGGCCGTGTCATTATAGAATGTAGTTGTATTCTATCCTGTGGCAGGCCGTGTCATTATAGAATGTAGTTGTATTCTATCCTGTGGCAGGAGGCCGTGTCATTATAGAATGTAGTTGTATTCTATCCTGTGGCAGGAGGCCGTGTCATTATAGAATCTAGTTGTATCCTATCCTGTGGCAGGCCGTGTCATTATAGAATGTAGTTGTATTCTATCCTGTGGCAGGCCGTATCATTATAGAATGTAGTTGTATTCTATCCTGTGGCAGGAGGCCGAGTCATTATAGAATGTAGTTGTATTCTATCCTGTGGCAGGCCATGTCATTATAGAATGTTGTTGTATTCTATCCTGTGGCAGGAGGCCGTGTCATTATAGAATCTAGTTGTATCCTATCCTGTGGCAGGCCGTGTCATTATAGAATGTAGTTGTATTCTATCCTGTGGCAGGAGGCCGTGTCATTATAGAATGTAGTTGTATTCTATCCTGTGGCAGGCCGTGTCATTATAGAATGTAGTTGTATTCTATCCTCTGGCAGGAGGCCGTGTCATTATAGAATGTAGTTATGATTCTATCCTGTGGCAGGAGGCCGTGTCATTATAGAATCTAGTTGTATCCTATCCTGTGGCAGGCCGTGTCATTATAGAATGTAGTTGTATTCTATCCTGTGGCAGGAGGCCGTGTCATTATAGAATGTTGTTGTATTCTATCCTGTGGCAGGAGGCCGTGTCATTATAGAATCTAGTTGTATCCTATCCTGTGGCAGGCCGTGTCATTATAGAATGTAGTTGTATTCTATCCTGTGGCAGGCCGTGTCATTATAGAATGTAGTTGTATTCTATCCTGTGGCAGGCCGTGTCATTATAGAATGTAGTTGTATTCTATCCTGTGGCAGGCCGTATCATTATAGAATGTAGTTGTATTCTATCCTGTGGCAGCCGTGTCATTATAGAATGTAGTTGTATTCTATCCTGTGGCAGGCCGTATCATTATAGAATGTAGTTGTATTCTATCCTGTGGCAGTAGGCCGTGTCATTATAGAATGTAGTTGTATTCTATCCTGTGGCAGGCCGTATCATTATAGAATGTAGTTGTATTCTATCTTGTGGCAGTAGGCCGTGTCATTATAGAATGTAGTTGTATTCTATCCTGTGGCAGTAGGCCGTATCATTATAGAATGTAGTTGTATTCTATCCTGTGGCAGGAGGCCGAGTCATTATAGAATGTAGTTGTATTCTATCCTGTGGCAGGCCATGTCATTATAGAATGTTGTTGTATTCTATCCTGTGGCAGGAGGCCGTGTCATTATAGAATCTAATTGTATCCTATCCTGTGGCAGGCCGTGTAATTATAGAATGTAGTTGTATTCTATCCTGTGGCAGGAGGCCGTGTCATTATAGAATGTAGTTGTATTCTATCCTGTGGCAGGCCGTGTCATTATAGAATGTAGTTGTATTCTATCCTGTGGCAGGAGGCCGTGTCATTATAGAATGTTGTTGTATTCTATCCTGTGGCAGGAGGCCGTGTCATTATAGAATCTAGTTGTATCCTATCCTGTGGCAGGCCGTGTCATTATAGAATGTAGTTGTATTCTATCCTGTGGCAGGAGGCCGTGTCATTATAGAATGTAGTTGTATTCTATCCTGTGGCAGGCCGTGTCATTATAGAATGTAGTTGTATTCTATCCTGTGGCAGGCCATGTCATTATAGAATGTAGTTGTATTCTATCCTGTGGCAGGCCGTGTCATTATAGAATGTAGTTGTATTCTATCCTGTGGCAGGAGGCCGTGTCATTATAGAATGTTGTTGTATTCTATCCTGTGGCAGGAGGCCGTGTCATTATAGAATGTTGTTGTATTCTATCCTGTGGCAGGCCGTGTCATTATAGAATGTAGTTGTATTCTATCCTGTGGCAGGCCGTGTCATTATAGAATGTAGTTGTATCCTACCCTGTGGCAGGCCGTGTCATTATAGAATGTAGTTGTATCCTACCCTGTGGCAGGCCGTGTCATAAAAGAATGTAGTTGTATTCTATCCTGTGGCAGGCCATGTCATTATAGAATGTAGTTGTATTCTATCCTGTGGCAGGCCGTGTCATTATAGAATGTAGTTGTATTCTATCCTGTGGCAGGCCGTATCATTATAGAATGTAGTTGTATTCTATCCTGTGGCAGTAGGCCGTGTCATTATAGAATGTAGTTGTATTCTATCCTGTGGCAGGCCGTATCATTATAGAATGTAGTTGTATTCTATCTTGTGGCAGTAGGCCGTGTCATTATAGAATGTAGTTGTATTCTATCCTGTGGCAGTAGGCCGTATCATTATAGAATGTAGTTGTATTCTATCCTGTGGCAGGAGGCCGAGTCATTATAGAATGTAGTTGTATTCTATCCTGTGGCAGGCCATGTCATTATAGAATGTTGTTGTATTCTATCCTGTGGCAGGAGGCCGTGTCATTATAGAATCTAGTTGTATCCTATCCTGTGGCAGGCCGTGTCATTATAGAATGTAGTTGTATTCTATCCTGTGGCAGGAGGCTGTGTCATTATATAATGTAGTTGTATTCTATCCTGTGGCAGGAGGCCGTGTCATTATAGAATGTAGTTGTATTCTATCTGGTGGCAGGCCGTGTCATTATAGAATGTAGTTGTATTCTATCCTGTGGCAGGAGGCCGTGTCATTATAGAATGTAGTTGTATTCTATCCTGTGGCAGGAGGCCGTGTCATTATAGAATCTAGTTGTATCCTATCCTGTGGCAGGCCGTGTCATTATAGAATGTAGTTGTATTCTATCCTGTGGCAGGCCGTATCATTATAGAATGTAGTTGTATTCTATCCTATGGCAGGAGGCCGAGTCATTATAGAATGTAGTTGTATTCTATCCTGTGGCAGGCCGTGTCATTATAGAATGTAGTTGTATTCTATCCTGTGGCAGGCCGTGTCATTATAGAATGTAGTTGTATTCTATCCTGTGGCAGGAGGCCGTGTCATTATAGAATGTAGTTGTATTCTATCCTGTGGCAGGAGGCCGTGTCATTATAGAATCTAGTTGTATTCTATCCTGTGGCAGGAGGCCGTGTCATTATAAAATGTTGTATTCTATCCTGTGGCAGGAGGCCGTGTCATTATAGAATGTAGTTGTATTCTATCCTGTGGCAGGCCGTATCATTATAGAATGTAGTTGTATTCTATCCTGTGGCAGTAGGCCGTGTCATTATAGAATGTTGTTGTATTCTATCCTGTGGCAGGCCGTGTCATTATAGAATGTTGTATTCTATCTTGTGGCAGGAGGCCGTGTCATTATAGAATGTTGTATTCTATCTTGTGGCAGGAGGCCGTGTCATTATAATATAATAATAATATATCTTGTTAGCAGGCGCTTTTGTCCAAAGCGACTTACATGTAGGGCCACTATTCTATGGGTGGTCCCAGGAGGCCCACGACGCATTATTGAATGTTGTATGCTCTATCGACTGAGCCAGGAGGACCCTATATAGAATGTTGTATTCTATCTTGTGGCAGGAGGCCGTGTCATTATAGAATGTAGTTGTATTCTATCCTGTGGCAGGCCGTGTCATTATAGAATGAAGTTGTATTCTATCTTGTGGCAGGAGGCCGTCGTATTCTGACGCGGTCTAGTAACTAAATGTTTGTGCACACTAAGACAGACAGACCAAAGAAACACCATTCAACCAAGTTTATTTGTAACATTAAGAGTGAAATGTCTACTTCTCCCCTGCGGCTGGTCTGGCATACTCCTGATGATGTCAGAATCACCTGTTAATAGACCAATATTACATTTAGCATACAAGATCCAATCAACAACACAGGTGATATAGGTAAAACCAGTTGTGTAAAGTACTTTATCAATATGTTTGACTACTTTTACTTCACTCCTAAAGAAAACAGTATTTTTTACATTTTGAATACTTGAGGAAAAAGGTCTGATTCACACACTTAAAGGGAACGTCCCTACTGCCTCTGATCTGGCAGAATCACTAAACATTTGTAAATTGTTTGAGCATGCCCCTGACTATCCGCAAATAAATAAATAGAAAATGTGGCCTTCTGCTTTGCTTAAGATAAGGACTTTTATAAATGATTTACACTTATCAAAAGTACCAATACTTTCAGACCCTGTAGTGTTGTTTTTGCATTAAAACAGCAGAAAATACAATATTTGTGGTTATAGAAAACATTTCACATCGGTTTAGATGGTACAATGATACTCTAAACTATACTTGTTTTGTCACAAAATGAAATTAGCGAACTAACAGAATTTTAGAAACCAGGAAATGGTAGCGCAATTAACTTGGAGACCTAAGGCATTGTCACTAATGAGGCAGGAAGTAACTGACTAGAGCAGAGCGCCCAGTCAGTTCAGGTAAATGCACCATTGGGTGTTTAGCTAGTGATTCACTAGTGCTGGTCAGACCACCGTATATACAACTGGTGCAAAAATCCACAACAGGAAAATTAGTGCGCAACGGTGCAAGACAAACACATCTACACATTCGTGAAAAACGATTAAATCAAACATACTCATGTCATGTGAAAGTAGAGCAGTTTGATAAGGTTTTGTTGACCATTCTCCTGACGTTCATGTTATCTTTGAAAACAATGATGTTTGAATGAACCGTATCAAACTGCTCACTACTAAAGGATTGTCTGCAGACCATCCACCAACAGAATGGGCGTGGTAAACAGGACATGCAGTCTGATTGGACACTCACCGGGGTCGATGATAGCCAGTGTGCACACCCTGAAGTACTTTCCACAGGCCGTGCCCAGCTCGATGTTGTTCCCACTGTAGTGATGGACGCCAGTCTTGGCCAACATGGCATAGTACTCCACTTCAGACTTCCTGAGGAGGACAAATACCTTTTATCAAAGTATGCCCATGTGTGTGTGTTACTGAATGAAACACGATCCTGTGTGTGTGTGTTACTGAATGAAACACGATCCTGTGTGTGTGTGTTACTGAATGAAACACGATCCTGTGTGTGTGTGTTACTGAATGAAACACGATCCTGTGTGTGTGTTACTGAATGAAACACGATCCTGTGTGTGTGTTACTGAATGAAACACGATCCTGTGTGTGTGTTACTGAATGAAACACGATCCTGTGTGTGTGTTACTGAATGAAACACGATCCTGTGTGTGTGTGTGTGTTACTGAATGAAACACGATCCTGTGTGTGTGTGTTACTGAATGAAACACGATCCTGTGTGTGTGTGTTACTGAATGAAACACGATCCTGTGTGTGTGTTACTGAATGAAACACGATCCTGTGTGTGTGTGTTAAATGAAACACGATCCTGTGTGTGTGTTGTTACTGAATGAAACACGATCCTGTGTGTGTGTGTGTGTTAAATGAAACACGATCCTGTGTGTGTGTGTTACTGAATGAAACACGATCCTGTGTGTGTGTGTACTGAATGAAACACGAACTGAATGAAACACGATCCTGTGTGTGTGTGTTACTGAATGAAACACGATCCTGTGTGTGTGTGTTACTGTGTGTGTGAATGTTACTGAATGAAACACGATCCTGTGTGTGTGTGTTACTGAATGAAACACGATCCTGTGTGTGTGTGTTACTGAATGAAACACGATCCTGTGTGTGTGTGTTACTGAATGAAACACGATCCTGTGTGTGTGTGTTACTGAATGAAACACGATCCTGTGTGTGTGTGTTACTGAATGAAACACGATCCTGTGTGTGTGTGTGTTACTGAATGAAACACGATCCTGTGTGTGTGTGTGTGTTACTGTGAAACACGATCCTGTGTGTGTGTGTGTGTTACTGAATGAAACACGATCCTGTGTGTGTGTGTGTTTACTGAATGAAACACGATCCTGTGTGTGTGTGTTACTGAATGAAACATCCTGTGTGTGTGTGTGTGTTACTGAATGATCCTGTGTGTGTGTGTGAAACACGACTGAATGAAACACGATCCTGTGTGTGTGTGTTACTGAATGAAACACGATCCTGTGTGTGTGTGTGTGTTACTGAATGAAACACGATCCTGTGTGTGTGTGAAACACGATCCTGTGTGTGTGTTACTGAATGAAACATCCTGTGTGTGTGTGTGTGTGTGTTACTGAATGAAACACGATCCTGTGTGTGTGTTACTGAATGAAACACGATCCTGTGTGTGTGTGTGTTACTGAATGAAACACGATCCTGTGTGTGTGTGTGTGTGTTACTGAATGAAACACGATCCTGTGTGTGTGTGTGTGTTACTGAATGAAACACGATCCTGTGTGTGTGTGTGTGTTACTGAATGAAACACGATGTGTGTGTGTTGTGTACTGAATGAAACACGATCCTGTGTCTGAATGAAACTACTGAATGAAACACGATCCTGTGTGTGTGTGTTACTGAATGAAACACGATCCTGTGTGTGTGTGTGAATGAAACACGATCCTGTGTGTGTGTGTTACTGAATGAAACACGATCCTGTGTGTGTGTGTACTGAATGAAACACGATCCTGTGTGTGTGTTACTGAATGAAACACGATCCTGTGTGTGTGTGTTACTGAATGAAACACCTGATCCTGTGTGTGTGTTACTGAATGAAACACGATCCTGTGTGTGTGTGAATGAAACACGATCCTGTTACTGAATGAAACACGATCCTGTGTGTGTGTGTGTACTGAATGAAACACGTGTGTGTGTGTGTCCTGTGTGTGTGTGTACTGAATGAAACACGATCCTGTGTGTGTGTGTGTGTGTTACTGAATGAAACACGATCCTGTGTGTGTGTGTGTGTGTTACTGAATGAAACACGATCCTGTGTGTGTGTTACTGAATGAAACACGATCCTGTGTGTGTGTGTTACTGAATGAAACACGATCCTGTGTGTGTGTGTGTGTTACTGAATGAAACACGATCCTGTGTGTGTGTGTGTGTTACTGAATGAAACACGATCCTGTGTGTGTGTGTTACTGAATGAAACACGATCCTGTGTGTGTGTGTTACTGAATGAAACACGATCCTGTGTGTGTGTGTTACTGAATGAAACACGATCCTGTGTGTGTGTGTTACTGAATGAAACACGATCCTGTGTGTGTGTGTTGTTACTGAATGAAACACGGCCTGAATGAAACACGATCCTGTGTGTGTTACTGAATGAAACATCCTGTGTGTGTGTGTTACTGAATGAAACACGATCCTGTGTGTGTGTGTTACTGAATGAAACACGATCCTGTGTGTGTGTGTGAAACACGATCCTGTGTGTGTGTGTTACTGAATGAAACATGATCCTGTGTGTGTGTGTTACTGAATGAAACATGATCCTGTGTGTGTGTTACTGAATGAAACACGATCCTGTGTGTGTGTTACTGAATGAAACATGATCGTGTGTGTGTGGGGAAAGCAACATGAACACAAGTACACTGCAACAGTGATCCACTTCTGTCTAATGCAGTAGTTGTTTGGGGCTCCCTAGTGGCGCAGCGCTATATGGCAGTGCTAGAGGCGCTCCTACAGACCCTGGTTTGATTCCAGGCTGAATCACAACCGGCCATGATTGGGCATCCCATAGGGTTGCGTACATTTGGCCCAGCATCGTCCGGGTTAGGGTTTGTCCGTCATTGTAAAATAAGAATTTGTTCTTATTAACTGACTTGTCTAGTTACATAAAAAAGGTACAGAAAGCGAGAAAAGGCTAGTTGTTTTCTCAAGGTGTCTGATCGCTGAACGACCAACTGCAGGTGCAGCCAGTAACACATAACCAGCCCTCATTTCAATGTTCCTCCTGTTCTTACACACCTGCAAGCAGACCAATACAGGTGTGCCTTTGTAGGAGGATTACAGAACATTTAAATTACCCATAAGACACACAAGCAACACTTAATATGCTTATTTGGTTAATTCAATATGACTAACTTTTTGAAACACTTATGGAAGTAGAAATTGAACTATTCCTAGGATTACCGGGACCCCATTAGGAAGATTGTAAGTCCATCACACCAAGCCTAACTACCCAGCTGGCTTTGAAAATCCATTCACATGGTCCCAGACACTATGGTGGATGAGGGCCCTGACATGTATTCATTCAATCGGATTCCGGTGCAAGCCGTGATGTCTATTGCAAAACCCTTTGCAACGGGAACTGTTAACCATTTACTCCAGTGACTTACATATCCAACAGCAACTCTAGTTTCCATTTGGCGCAAACGGTTTCCATTGCAAAATGCTTTGTAAATGAATCTGACTAATGAACACAACTCAGGCTAGCACAGTAGACTTTAGCTCACCAAGTTTGCATGAAAAGTGTATTTTTCTCTTTTCTTCACCTTTATTTAACCAGGTAGGCAAATTGAGAACAAGTTCTCATTTACAATTGCGACCGACCGGTATTATTGATAGCTTTAACTTCATTAGTGAATACTGCTACATAATTGTGATGTCGGCCAACTAGTTACCTGAGGGCAGGTGTGTTGTTGGCCAGGATGACCAGCTTGGCTTTCCCCTGGCGGATCATCTTCTGGGACTGCTTGTATCCCAGAACGTATTTACCGCTCTTCATCACCAGCTGGAGACGGGAGTTTATGGACTCCAGGGACTTTTTCTACCACCAAAAAAACAATTGGTGTTTAGAGACAAACATTTGTAAATATAGCCCATATCCATTGAACCAAACATGATACGGTCTGTAATTGAGATTGGGGCGGCAGCGTAGCCTAGTGGTTAGAGCCTTGGACTAGTAACCGAAAGGTTGCAAGTTCAAATCCCTGAACTGACGAGGTAAAAATCTGTCGTTCATGAACAAGGGATGAACAAGGGAGTAAACCCACTGTTCCTAGGCCATCAATTAAATTAATTTGTTCTTAACTGACTTGTCTAATAAAAAAATTACATGTGATTTGAGTGCATAAAGCATACTCGTTAATTTCTTAATCTGCTTGGCTGTTAGCCTGTTACATCGCGTTTCTCGATTAGCCAAATCAAAATACCCCAATGCAATCATTCAAATTGCCGTCTGGACAACTGGTTAAAACGCTAACTGGAGAGTCGGCGAATGTTACTAGAGAGCTGGCTATATGGCTAGATTAGGCAAATTGGCAAAAACTAAAACTAGACATGTCCTGGGAATTAGAAAGTTGTATGTTAGGGCAAACTAAACATATGTACGGTCAACATTGCCAGGTAGCTCAAAACGTGATGGGTTAGCCCTGAAACCACGATTCCACGTGAGTTGCTTTCCACCGTTCATGAGAGCTCGACTCACCGTCTTCTTTGCGGCAACCATAGCTGCGATTTAGTCCGTTCTGGCCAACCTGAACAAAACATTAAGAGATTGGACAATTTTACGTTAGTAATCAACCGGGTGATGTGCACCAAAATGGCCTAAATATATTTATATTTAAAGAATAAACACAGAGCTGAACTTACAAGTATGTCGCTCCAATATGGCCTCGGAAAGAAAGGAAGTCCCAGGGTGCTTTGCGGCCCATTGGCTTGCTCATGCGGGACCGCCTGGGCTGGTACTGCGCAGACTCGCTGATCTGTGCAGAATGCGTGTTAACTAAAGCAGGTGCGCGCCATTTCAGGTGATTTGTAGATCAGATCATGTACACTGCGCCCTACCCAGCCCGATCATGTTATCGCGAGAAAGCAAGGGCCAATACACTACAGATCTAGAAACAGCTTTTAAGTGTTTATTTACCAACTGGAGGACAAAACGTCATAATAATGGCACAGAAGGAAGAGAAAGGCCCACTTCGGCGGAAAATATATCTCCCTCTCTGTGTGTCGAATTTGGTCAAAAATAAAATGAATGGCTTATTTGCTACGTGAGGGTTATTTGATCGAATACGTGACATCCCGGCAACTTTATATCGGAGTTGTCTAGAGACGGCTATGCATATTCATGTAATGAGGCTAGTAGCATAGCATCTCCATTGAATACAGGCAGTTGACATCACCAACGCTCATCGATTATTTTTAAAAGTATTATTTCAATAATGATATGTATCCCTATCATTTGTGACCACATGTCTCGGGATTGTGCGGGACAGTCCCGCATTTTGGCCCAAACAATCATGTCCCACATTTTATCAACACATTTAAACACCAAAAGTTGATTTGTCCCGTATTTCAGTCAGACATTCCGACTGGTCTCTTGCAATCACATTGAGCTCATGAAAGGAGCTATAGGCTATCATAAGGATGTGGAAGACTAAGCCACGGGTGACGTTAAACACTTGAGTTCTGATATTCTGCTGAGGACAAGAGATGTAGATCAATAGGCCGATCCTCAACCAATCATATTTCTCACATCTTATCGGGCTAAATTCCAGCTGAATTTGGAGAGGACAGTGAGGCCTAACAATTTACAAAAGGCGTGCTGAGTAAGAGCTACACCAGTAACTACATAGCCGTATTAAACTGAAAGGTAATTTCTTCAAACTTGTGAGGCTCTCCATCCTCATTATTTGCTGCCACTTGTTGGATCCTGTGTTTTACATTATAGCCATTACCATATATATGATTGAATGTTATCTGCTGTTGGCTTGTGTGGATGTATGTATGTGTTATGCAACATAGCTGATTTGAAACATTGTTAAAAGTATCAGGGCCATGGGACTTTCTCATGATGGAAAAATACAGAGAAGCATGAAGACAGGAACTGTTCAAATTAGTTGGGAGGGGGGCACATTCAGAGCTGGGTGTTGCGAGAACAAGCGGTCTTTTGTTAGATAACAGGAGCCAGGTGCGAGATAACGGTATGGAGCATGAGACCTGGATGTTCTTCACAAGCAAGTTACATTATGCCTGAGCGCCTGCAATAGACTGGACAAGTTTAAACCACGCCCGGTCTCCACTGTGATAGGCCAACAGACGGGTTGGAACTGTCTATCACAGTATAAAGAATACTGTTTTACATACGTCTTGTCAGTTCTCTGTTCTGCCCTGCGTGGTATTACAGTGAGCCCGTATATACGAAAGTTGCATTCGCCATTTATTACTTAGCTAATAAAAAATACATAGTATAAAATCGGTGACTCATTGTTATATTTATCCTGATACTAGATTCGAATTTACGCAACTCTAACACACTCTTCTCAATCCTGTTTAAAAATTCTCCCTTCCTAACTGATTTACATTCCCTGAGACCAACCATTAAAAAGTTTCCTTGGCCAAATATTACCAGATTTTCACAATTTTGCTAGGAAAAAGGAGTAGGAGTTGTGATTGAATTGTTCATTGGGTGCAGCGGACTGCAGGGGTGCAGTGCTGCCTCCCAGGGCGCACCAGAGCGTCGATCAGCCACATTTCACAATGGTGCTCATTTAGTAAAGTCAGATCAAAGCTGAATCAATTTCTTGGAAGATCACAATGATTAATTAGTATTCTACATAACATACAATGCATGTAGAAAGTATTCAGACCCCTTCACTTTTTCCGTATTTTGTTACGTTACAGGCTTATTCTAAAATGGATTGAAAAACAATCTTTCCTCACCATTCTACACACAATACCCCACAATGATAAAAACATTTGTATTTTTTGCACATTTATTTAAAAAAAAAATATATATATATATATATATATATAGGAGAGTGTGACATTCAGAAAGTCAGACCCTTTCCGTTTTCCACATTTTTGTTAGGTTACAGCCTTATTTTAAAACTAATTCATCTGCACACAATACCCCATAATAACATAGCAAAAAAACATTTTTTTAATACATTTTTGTAAATGTATAAAAATAACTAAACAGAAATACCTTATTTACATAAGTATTCAGACCCTTTGGTATGAGACTAGAAATTAAGTTCAGGTGCGTCCTGTATCAATTGATCATCCTTGAGATGTTTCTACAACTTGCTTGGAGTCCACCTGAGGTAAATTGAATTGATTGGACATGATTTGGAAAGGCACACACCTGTCTATATAAGGTCCCACAGTTAACAATACATGTCAGAGCAAAAACTAAGCCATGAGGTTGAAGGAATTGTCCGTTGAGCTCCGGGACAGAATTGTGCCGAGGTACAGATCTGGGGATGGGTACCAAAACATTTCTGCAGCATTGAAGGTCCCCAAGAACACAGTGGCCTCCATCATTCTTAAATGGAAGAAGTTTGGAACCACCAATACTCTTCCTAGAGCTGGCCACCCGGCCAAACTGAGCAATTGGGGGAGAAGGGCCTTGGTTAGGGACGTGACCAAGAACCCGATGGTCATTCTGACAGAGTTCCAGAGTTCCTCTGTGTAGATGGGAGAACCTTGCAGAAGGACAACCATCTCTGCAGCTCTCCCATCAATCAGGCCTTTATGGTAGAGTGGCCAGACGGAAGCCACTCTTCAGTAAAAGGCATGACAGCCCGCTTGGAGTTTCCAAAAAGCACATAAAGAACTATTAGACCATGAGAAACAAGATTCTCTGGTCTGATTAAACCAAGATTGAACTGGCCTGAATGCCAAGCGTCTCATCTGGAGGAAACCTGGCACCATCCCTATGGTGTAGAATGGTGGTGAGAGCATCATGCTGTGGGGATGTTTTATAGCAGCAGCGACTGGGAGACTAGTCAGGATCGATGGAAAGATGAACGGAGCAAAGTACAGAGAGATCCTTGATTTTTAATACTTTTGCAAAAAATTCTAAACCTGTTTTTGCTTTGTCATTATGGGGTATTGTGTTAGCTGAATAGGATGGTTTGATGAATAGATTTTAGGATGGTTAGCTGAATAGGATGGTTAGCTGAATAGATTATAGGATGGTTAGCTGAATAGATTTTAGGATGGTTAGCTGAATAGATTTTAGGATGGTTAGCTAAATAGATTTTAGGATGGTTAGCTGAATAGATTTTTAGGATGGTTAGCTGAATAGATTTTTAGAATGGTTAGCTGAATAGATTTTTAGGATGGTTAGCTGAATAGATTTTTAGGATGGTTAGCTGAATAGATTTTAGGATGGTTAGCTGAATAGATATAAAAATAACTATATAGCTAGTTAACACCATCTGCTCACTAACAGTAATTCAAGAAGATTTACATCCATATTCCAATGATACTGATTGAGATCAAATTATTGGCATGTATATGCAGTTTGGACATTTCACTGGTAAGGGACTACATTATTTCAAATGAGGGATCTCTCTGAAATGAAAATGGATGGCCCTCCCTTCAGTGAAATATATTTTTACCATACCTGAAAAGAAAAACTAGTGACCCCACTACCCAAAATAATAATCAAAACAAAGTGAATATCAGAGAACATTCCTACCATTTACCCTCACTTCTAGGGCAGACCAGAGTAGTTTTATAAACTGTTCTTCGTTTTGTAGACATTACATGGCAAAGTAGCCAGAAGGTTGCGGATTCGCAGTCCACCGCAGACAAGTGGGTGTGAAAAGAATTTCATTATAATAAAAGCACTGCATGAATCTATCATCTTATTTGAGGTTGCCTTTCATAAACACATTTCATGCAATTCTAGGTAATTTTACATGACTGGAAACAAACAGAATCTTTTATAATACCATGACAATGAATAAGAGCCACAACACTGGAAACGTTTAGATTTTTACTCCGTTGTTAAAAAGAGGATAGTTGAAGATTGGAACAGGGCTGAAGTTGTCTATCAACTGTAAAAACGGAGCTCAACAGAACTAGTTACAACTGAAGTACCTGATCATCAATGAATAGGAGAAAAAGCCATTCATTGTTTACATATCATCAGGTTGGCCTAAATGCACTTGTCAAAACAAATCATTTGGGAAACTAGCATTTTCTAATTTATTCCATGATATTTTTGTTACAAAATAAACTCAGCAAAAAAAGAAAAGTCCTCTCACTCAACTGCGTTTATTTTCAGTAAACGTAACGTGTAAATATTTGTATGAACATAAGATTCAACAACTGAGACATAAACTGAAAAAGTTCCACAGACATGTGACTAACAGAAATGGAATA
This sequence comes from Oncorhynchus masou masou, assembly GCF_036934945.1. NCBI lineage: Eukaryota > Metazoa > Chordata > Actinopteri > Salmoniformes > Salmonidae > Oncorhynchus > Oncorhynchus masou. The sequence goes on from NC_088224.1 coordinate 5,230,832, forward strand.
GTGTGTCCCTGAACAAAGGGGGGTCAAAATCAAAAGTAACAGTCAGTATCTGGTGTGGCCACCAGCTGTGTTAAGTACAGCAGTGCATCTCCTCCTCATGGACTGCACCAGATTTGCTAGTTCTTGCTGTGAGATGTCACCCCACTCTTTCACCAAAGCACCTGCAAGTTCCTGGACATTTCTGGGGGGAATGGCCTTAGCCCTCACCCTCCGATCCAACAGGTCCCAGGCATGCTTAATTTGATTGAGATCTGGGTTCTTCGCTGGCCATGGCAGAACACTGACATTCCTGTCTTGCAGGAAATCACGCACAGAATGAGGAGTATGGCTGGTGGCTCTGTCATGCTGGAAGGTCATGTCAGGATGAGCCTGCAGGAAGGGTACCACATGAGGGAAGAGGATGTCTTTCCTGTAACGCACAGCGTTGAGATTGCCTGCAATGACAACAAGCTCAGTCCGATGATGCTGTGACACACCTCCCCAGAACATGAATGACCCTCCACCTCCAAATCAATCCCGCTCCAGAGTACAGACCTCGGTGTCACGATCATTCCTTTGATGATAAACGCAAATCCGACCATCACCCCTGGTGAGACAAAACAGCGACTCGTCAGTGAAGAGCACTTTTTGCCAGTCCTGTCTGGTCCAGCGATGGTGGGTTTGTGCCCATAAACGACATTGTTTCTGGTGAGGACCTTCCTTACAACAGGCCTACAAGCCCTCGGTCCAGCCTCTCTCAGCCTATTGCGGACAGTCTGAGCACTGATGGAGGGATTGTGCGTTCCTGGTGTGACTCGGACAGTTGTTGTTGCCATCCTGTACCTGTCCCGCAGGTGTTATGTTCAGATGTACCAATCCTGTGCAGGTGTTGTTACACGTGGTCTGCCACTGCGAGGACAATCAGCTGTCCATCCTGTCTCCCTGTAGCACTGTCTTAGGCATCTCACAGTATGGACATTGCAATTTATTGCCCTGGCCACATCTGCAGTCCTCATGCCTCCTTGCAGCATGCCTAAGGCACGTTCACGCAGATGAGCAGGGACCCTGGGCATCTTTCTTTTGGTGTTTTTCAGAGTCAATAGAAAGGCATCTTTAGTGTCCTAAGTTTTCATAACTGTGACCTTAATTGCCTACCGTCTGTAAGCTGTTAGTGTCTTAATGACCGTTCCACAGGTGCATGTTCATGAATTGTTTATGGTTCATTGAACAAGCATGGGAACCAGTGTTTAAACCCTTTATAATGAAGATCTGTGAAGTTTTGGATTTTTACGAATTATCTTTGAAAGACAGGGTCCTGAAAAAGGGCCATTACTTTTTTTGCTGAGTTTAGATGCGTGTTGACTGTGATTAGGACATGGGAATATAAGAGCATATGCTAGGCTAAATTAACAAACTAGTCATGCATAGCCCACCATATGATCCTCAAACCTGATAGTGAAAGAATCCAACATTAGGTCACTTTTCAAACAGTCATTAGTTTTGTCTCCTATAGAAGGTTGTAGCGTGGCCTCAGTAATATCAGAGACAAACTAAAGATATCCCATATGCATCGATCACGTCTTTCCCCGGCATTTTTCAGCTCGTTTCTAGCATAAAGCATGGGGTACTAAAGCGTTGCTATAGATCACTTTATATAAACCAGGTACAATTATTTAACAATACCCTCACGTGCCCCCTCACTTCCGAGCCCTGGTTTTAATTTAACACATCAAGCTCTTCACTGACACAGATATTTAAGGAGTGCATGGTAACTAGGGTTGAATAGCAGTACTGGGTTACCGAGATTTCCCACCCAAACCCACTCCTTTTCCCAGGAATAAATAACTGAGAAACCATTCAATTATAATACATTATTTATATGAACAGCATGATGTAAAATGGAACTGTTAAATTATGTGCAATGTCTAAATCTGGCTTCTTTTCTCTGTTTTTCCTAGCCACCGTGCTTCTACACCTGCATTGCTTGTTGTTTGGGGTGTTAGGCTGGGTTTCTGTACAGCACTTTGAGATATCAGCTGATGTACGAAGGGCTATATAAATACATTTGATTTGATTTTGATTTGCTACCTGCATGATCAATCAACGCTCAGGATGGGGACAGACAGTGCATTTCAGTATGGAGTGCAGTTCACAATGCATGTAGACCTATCATCTGATCATGGTTACATTTTTCTTGTGACAGGTTGTTGCAACACAATCTCACAGTCAATTTGTGCACATATATACAAACAGTATTTCAGCAGATTTCGTGAGTTTTGTGTGGCTTAATTCGTGTGAAGACACTTTTATGCGACTTAATTAGTAGGAAAATGTATTTATTGGGGGCAAACTTCGGAACAATCTTTTGAAAGTTAGATGGACAATGGTGTTCTACACTTCCTATTGTGTCACACATTTATTTATATATAAAAATAAAAATAAACAGGTTGTCACCAAAATAATTATAATAGTAGCCTGTATATTATCTCATTACTAACCGGTGCCCCCTGTATATAGCCTCATTACTAACCGGTACCCCTGTATATAGTCTCGTTACTAACCGGTTCCCCCTGTATATAGTCTCGTTACTAACCGGTGCCCCCTGTATATAGTCTCGTTACTAACCGGTGCCCCTGTATATAGCCTCATTACTAACCGGTGCCCCCTGTATATAGTCTCGTTACTAACCGGTGCCCCTGTATATAGCCTCATTACTAACCGGTGCCCCCTGTATATAGTCTCGTTACTAACCGGTGCCACCTGTATATAGTCTCGTTACTAACCGGTGCCCCCTGTATATAGTCTCATTACTAACCGGTGCCCCTGTATATAGCCTCATTACTAGCTGGTACTCCTGTATATAGTCTCATTACTAACCAGTACCCCCTGTATATAGTCTCATTACTAACCGGTGCCCCTGTATATAGCCTCATTACTAGCTGGTACTCCTGTATATAGTCTCATTACTAACCAGTACCCCCTGTATATAGTCTCATTACTAACCGGTGCCCCTGTATATAGCCTCATTACTAACCGGTACCCCCTGTATATAGTCTCATTAGTAACCTGTTCCCCCTGTATATAGCCTCATTACTAACCTGTTCCCCCTGTATATAGTCTCATTACTAACCGGTACCCCTGTATATAGTCTCATTACTAACCGGTACCCCTGTATATAGCCTCATTACTAACCGGTGCCGCCTGTATATACTCTCTCTACTAACCGGTACCCCTGTATATAGCCTCATTACTAACCGGTACCCCTGTATATAGTCTCATTAGTAACCGGTGCCCCCTGTATATAGTCTCATTAGTAACCGGTGCCCCCTGTATATAGTCTCATTACTAACCGGTGCCCCCTGTATATAGCCTCATTACTAACCGGTACCCCTGTATATAGTCTCATTAGTAACCGGTGCCCCCTGTATATAGTCTCATTACTAACCGGTGCCCCCTGTATATAGCCTCATTACTAACCGGTACCCCTGTATATAGTCTCATTAGTAACCGATACCCCCTGTATATAGCCTCGCTATTGGTATTTTACTGCTGCTCTTTAATTACTTGTTACTTTTATTTCTTATTTGTATTTTTTTAAACAGCATTGTTGGTTAGGGGCTCGTAAGCATTTCACTGTGAGGTTGTATCCGGCGCATGTGACTAATAAAATGTATTTGAAATAAAGAGGTCAGGGACACAGGGATAGATTCACTCATTCCGGAATGGGAAATAGTGAAATAAACTGTATAAAATAATCATGGACATAGGGTTCTTCAATAACATGATGTGCAACACTCCGGGACCTTGGACATGAAGGAGATGTGTATCATTAGGTATAGGAGGGACAGCTATGTCACGTGCAAGAGAGGGGTCAGAGTTCTTAAGCTGTCATTCTTGTTTAGTTGTTTCATGAATGTGTGATATGTCTGGCCTATGTCATGTCTCACTGCATCTTCCAGTACGTAAAGTAAATATCTCTGAAAATCAGACAAAGGAATATCTAATCTTATCCACTACTATAACCTCCTACAGCCTCTATCCTACAGCCTCTCCCCCCCTACAGCCTCTATCCTACAGCCTCTCCCCCCTACAGCCTCTCCCCCCTACAGCCTCTATCCTACAGCCTCTCCCCCCCCTACAGCCTCTCCCCCCTACAGCCTCTATCCTACAGCCTCTCCCCTCCTACAGCCTCTCCCCCCCCCTACAGCCTCTATCCTACAGCCTCTCCCCTCCTACAGCCTCTCCCCCCTACAGCCTCTCTCCCTCCTACAGCCTCTCCCCTCCTACAGCCTCTCCCCTCCTACAGCCTCTATCCTACAGCCTCTCCCCTCCTACAGCCTCTCCCCTCCTACAGCCTCTCCCCTCCTACAGCCTCTCCCCTCCTACAGCCTCTCCCCCTACAGCCTCTCCCCTCCTACAGCCTCTCCCCCCTACAGACTCTATCCTACAGCCTCTCCCCTCCTACAGCCTCTCCCCTCCTACAGCCTCTATCCTACAGCCTCTCCTCCTACAGCCTCTCCCCTCCTACAGCCTCTCCCCTCCTACAGCCTCTATCCTACAGCCTCTCCCCCCTACAGCCTCTCCCCCCTACAGCCTCTCCCCCCCCCCTACAGCCTCTCCCCCCTACAGCCTCTCCCCCTACAGCCTCTCCCCCCTACAGCCTCTCCCCCTACAGCCTCTCCCCTCCTACAGCCTCTCCCCCCTACAGCCTCTATCCTACAGCCTCTCCCCTCCTACAGCCTCTCCCCCCACAGCCTCTATCCTACAGCCTCTCCCCCTACAGCCTCTCCCCTCCTACATCCTCTCCCCCCCCTACAGACTCTATCCTACAGCCTCTCCCCTCCTACAGCCTCTCCCCTCCTACAGCCTCTCCCCTCCTACAGCCTCTCCCCTCCTACAGCCTCTCCCCCCCTACAGTCTCTCCCCCCTACAGCCTCTATCCCACAGCCTCTCCCCTCCTACAGCCTCTCCCCTCCTACAGCCTCTATCCTACAGCCTCTCCCCTCCTACAGCCTCTCCCCTCCTACAGCCTCTCCCCCCACAGCCTCTCCCTCCTACAGCATCTCCCCTCCTACAGCCTCTCCCCCCTACAGCCTCTCCCCTCCTACAGCCTCTCCCCCCTACAGCCTCTATCCCACAGCCTCTCCCCAGCCTCCTACAGCCTCTCCCCCCTCCTACAGCCTCTCCCCTCCTACAGCCTCTCCCCTCCTACAGCCTCTATCCTACAGCCTCTCCCCTCCTACAGCCTCTCCCCTCCTACAGCCTCTATCCTACAGCCTCTCCCCTCCTACAGCCTCTCCTCCTACAGCCTCTCCCCTCCTACAGCCTCTCCCCTCCTACAGCCTCTCCCCCCTACAGCCTCTCCCCCCACAGCCTCTCCCCTCCTACAGCCTCTCCCCCTACAGCCTCTATCCTACAGCCTCTCCCCTCCTACAGCCTCTCCCCTCCTACAGCCTCTCCCCCCTACAGCCTCTATCCTACAGCCTCTCCCCTCCTACAGCCTCTATCCCACAGCCTCTCCCCCCTACAGTCTCTCCCCCCTACAGCCTCTATCCTACAGCCTCTCCCCTCCTACAGCCTCTCCCCTCCTACAGCCTCTCCCCTCCTACAGCCTCTCCCCTCCTACAGCCTCTCCCCCCCACAGCCTCTCCCCTCCTACAGCATCTCCCCCCTACAGCCTCTCCCCTCCCACAGCCTCTCCCCCCTACAGCCTCTATCCTACAGCCTCTCCCCTCCTACAGCCTCTCCCCTCCTACAGCCTCTCCCCTCCTACAGCCTCTCCCCTCCTACAGCCTCTATCCTACAGCCTCTCCCCTCCTACAGCCTCTCCCTCCTACAGCCTCTATCCCACAGCCTCTCCCCTCCTACAGCCTCTCCCCCTCCTACAGCCTCTCCCCTCCTACAGCCTCTCCCCTCCTACAGCCTCTCCCCCTACAGCCTCTCCCCCCTACAGCCTCTCCCCTCCTACAGCCTCTCCCCCCTACAGCCTCTATCCCACAGCCTCTCCCCTCCTACAGCCTCTCCCCTCCTACAGCCTCTCCCCCTACAGCCTCTATCCCACAGCCTCCCCCTCCCACAGCCTCTATCCTACAGCCTCTCCCCTCCTACAGCCTCTCCCCTACAGCCTCTATCCTACAGCCTCTCCCCCTCCTACAGCCTCTCCCCCCCACAGCCTCTCCCCTCCTACAGCCTCTCCCCCCTACAGCCTCTCCCCTCCTACAGCCTCTCCCCTCTACAGCCTCTCCCCTCCTACAGCCTCTCCCCTCCTACAGCCTCTCCCCCCTAAGCCTCTATCCTACAGCCTCTCCCCTCCTACAGCCTCTCCCCCTACAGCCTCTCCCCTCCTACAGCCTCTCCCCCTACAGCCTCTCCCCTCCTACAGCATCTCCCCTCCTACAGCCTCTCCCCCCCACAGCCTCTCCCCCTCCTACAGCCTCTCCCCTCCTACAGCCTCTATCCCACAGCCTCTCCCCTCCTACAGCCTCTCCCCTCCTACAGCCTCTCCCCTCCTACAGCCTCTATCCTACAGCCTCTCCCCTCCTACAGCCTCTCCCCTCCTACAGCCTCTCCCCCCCACAGCCTCTCCCCCCTACAGCCTCTCCCCTCCTACAGCCTCTCCCCCCTACAGCCTCTATCCCACAGCCTCTCCCCTCCTACAGCCTCTCCCCTCCTACAGCCTCTCCCCCTACAGCCTCTCCCCTCCTACAGCCTCTCCCCTCCTACAGCCTCTCCCCCTACAGCCTCTCCCCCTACAGCCTCTCCCCTCCTACAGCCTCTCCCCCCTAAGCCTCTATCCTACAGCCTCTCCCCCCCCTACAGCCTCTCCCCCCTACAGCCGCTCCCCCTACAGCCTCTCCCCTCCTACAGTCTCTCCCCTCCTACAGCCTCTCCCCCTACAGCCTCTCCCCTCCTACAGCCTCTCCCCTCCTACAGCCTCTCCCCTCCTACAGCCTCTCCCCCCTACAGCCTCTCCCCTCCTACAGCCTCTCCCCCTACAGCCTCTCCCCCCTACAGCCTCTATCCTACAGCCTCTCCCCTCCTACAGCCTCTATCCTACAGCCTCTCCCCTCCTACAGCCTCTCCCCTCCTACAGCCTCTCCCCCCTACAGCCTCTCCCCTCCTACAGCCTCTCCCCTCCTACAGCCTCTCCCCCCCTAAGCCTCTATCCTACAGCCTCTCCCCCCTACAGTCTCTCCCCCTACAGCCTCTATCCTACAGCCTCTCCCCTCCTACAGCCTCTCCCCCTCCTACAGCCTCTATCCCACAGCCTCTCCCCTCCTACAGCCTCTCCCCTCCTACAGCCTCTCCCCCCTACAGCCTCTCCCCCTCCTACAGCATCTCCCCTCCTACAGCCTCTCCCCCCTACAGCCTCTCCCCTCCTACAGCCTCTCCCCTCCTACAGCCTCTCCCCCCTAAGCCTCTATCCTACAGCCTCTCCCCCCCTACAGTCTCTCCCCCCTACAGCCTCTATCCTACAGCCTCTCCCCTCCTACAGCCTCTCCCCTCCTACAGCCTCTATCCTACAGCCTCTCCCCTCCTACAGCCTCTCCCCTCCTACAGCCTCTCCCCCCTACAGCCTCTCCCTCCTACAGCATCTCCCCTCCTACAGCCTCTCCCCCCTACAGCCTCTCCCCTCCTACAGCCTCTCCCCCCTAAGCCTCTATCCTACAGCCTCTCCCCCCTACAGCCTCTCCCCCCTACAGCCGCTCCCCCCCTACAGCCTCTCCCCTCCTACAGTCTCTCCCCCCTACAGCCTCTCCCCCCTACAGCCTCTCCCTCCTACAGCCTCTCCCCCTCCTACAGCCTCTCCCCTCCTACAGCCTCTCCCCTCCTACAGCCTCTATCCTACAGCCTCTCCCCTCCTACAGCCTCTCCCCTCCTACAGCCTCTATCCTACAGCCTCTCCCCTCCTACAGCCTCTCCCCTCCTACAGCCTCTCCCCTCCTACAGCCTCTCCCCTCCTACAGCCTCTCCCCCCTACAGCCTCTCCCCCCTACAGCCTCTCCCCTCCTACAGCCTCTCCCCCCCCTACAGCCTCTATCCTACAGCCTCTCCCCTCCTACAGCCTCTCCCCTCCTACAGCCTCTCCCCCCTACAGCCTCTATCCTACAGCCTCTCCCCTCCTACAGCCTCTATCCTACAGCCTCTCCCCTCCTACAGTCTCTCCCCCTACAGCCTCTATCCTACAGCCTCTCCCCTCCTACAGCCTCTCCCCTCCTACAGCCTCTCCCCCTCCTACAGCCTCTCCCCTCCTACAGCCTCTCCCCCCTACAGCCTCTCCCCTCCTACAGCATCTCCCCCCCCTACAGCCTCTCCCCTCCTACAGCCTCTCCCCCTACAGCCTCTATCCTACAGCCTCTCCCCTCCTACCGCCTCTCCCCTCCTACAGCCTCTCCCCTCCTACAGCCTCTCCCCTCCTACAGCCTCTCCCCTCCTACAGCCTCTCCCCTCCTACAGCCTCTATCCTACAGCCTCTCCCCTCCTACAGCCTCTATCCTACAGCCTCTCCCCTCCTACAGCCTCTCCCCTCCTACAGCCTCTCCCCTCCTACAGCCTCTCCCCTCCTACAGCCTCTCCCCCCTACAGCCTCTCCCCCTACAGCCTCTCCCCTCCTACAGCCTCTCCCCCCTACAGCCTCTATCCTACAGCCTCTCCCCTCCTACAGCCTCTCCCCTCCTACAGCCTCTCCCCTCCTACAGCCTCTCCCCCCTACAGTCTCTCCCCTCCTACAGCCTCTATCCTACAGCCTCTCCCCCTACAGCCTCTATCCTACAGCCTCTCCCCTCCTACAGCCTCTCCCCTCCTACAGCCTCTCCCCCTCCTACAGCCTCTCCCCCCTACAGCCTCTCCCCTCCTACAGCATCTCCCCCTACAGCCTCTCCCCTCCTACAGCCTCTCCCCCTACAGCCTCTATCCTACAGCCTCTCCCCTCCTACAGCCTCTCCCCTCCTACAGCCTCTCCCCTCCTACAGCCTCTCCCCTCCTACAGCCTCTCCCCTCCTACAGCCTCTCCCCTCCTACAGCCTCTATCCCACAGCCTCTCCCTCCTACAGCCTCTATCCTACAGCCTCTCCCCTCCCTACAGCCTCTCCCCTCCTACAGCCTCTCCCCCTCCTACAGCCTCTCCCCTCCTACAGCCTCTCCCCCTACAGCCTCTCCCCCCCTACAGCCTCTCCCCTCCTACAGCCTCTCCCCCCTACAGCCTCTATCCTACAGCCTCTCCCCTCCTACAGCCTCTCCCCTCCTACAGCCTCTCCCCTCCTACAGCCTCTCCCCTCCTACAGCCTCTCCCCTCCTACAGCCTCTCCCCCCTACAGTCTCTCCCCTCCTACAGCCTCTATCCTACAGCCTCTCCCCTCCTACAGCCTCTCCCCCCTACAGCCTCTCCCCTCCTACAGCCTCTCCCCTCCTACAGCCTCTATCCTACAGCCTCTCCCCCCTACAGCCTCTCCCCTCCTACAGCCTCTATCCTACAGCCTCTCCCCTCCTACAGCCTCTCCCCCCCTACAGCCTCTATCCTACAGCCTCTCCCCTCCTACAGCCTCTCCCCTCCTACAGCCTCTCCCCTCCTACAGCCTCTCCCCTCCTGCAGCCTCTCCCCCTACAGCCTCTCCCCCCTACAGCCTCTCCCCTCCTACAGCCTCTCCCCCCTACAGCCTCTATCCTACAGCCTCTCCCCTCCTACAGCCTCTCCCCTCCTACAGCCTCTCCCCCCTACAGCCTCTATCCTACAGCCTCTCCCCTCCTACAGCCTCTATCCTACAGCCTCTCCCCTCCTACAGCCTCTCCCCCCTACAGCCTCTATCCTACAGCCTCTCCCCTCCTACAGCCTCTCCCCCCCTACAGCCTCTCCCCCCCTACAGCCTCTCCCCTCCTACAGCCTCTCCCCTCCTACAGCCTCTCCCCTCCTACAGCCTCTCCCCTCCTACAGCCTCTCCCCCCTAAGCCTCTATCCTACAGCCTCTCCCCCTCCTACAGCCTCTCCCCTCCTACAGCCTCTCCCCTCCTACAGCCTCTCCCCCCTACAGCCTCTCCCCTCCTACAGCCTACATCTCCCCTCCTACAGCCTCTCCCCCCTACAGCCTCTCCCCTCCTACAGCCTCTCCCCTCCTACAGCCTCTATCCCACAGCCTCTCCCCACAGCCTCTCCCCTCCTACAGCCTCTCCCCTCCTACAGCCTCTATCCTACAGCCTCTCCCCTCCTACAGCCTCTCCCCTCCTACAGCCTCTCCCCCCTACAGCCTCTCCCCCCTACAGCCTCTCCCCCCTACAGCCTCTCCCCCCTACAGCCTCTATCCTACAGCCTCTCCCCTCCTACAGCCTCTCCCCTCCTACAGCCTCTCCCCCCTACAGCCTCTCCCCTCCTACAGCCTCTCCCCTCCTACAGCCTCTCCCCCCTACAGCCTCTCCCCCCTACAGCCTCTCCCCTCCTACAGCCTCTCCCCCCTAAGCCTCTATCCTACAGCCTCTCCCCCCCCACAGCCTCTCCCCCCCCCTACAGCCGCTCCCCCTACAGCCTCTCCCCTCCTACAGTCTCTCCCCTCCTACAGCCTCTCCCCCTACAGCCTCTCCCCTCCTACAGCCTCTCCCCTCCTACAGCCTCTCCCCTCCTACAGCCTCTCCCCCCCACAGCCTCTCCCCCCTACAGCCTCTATCCTACAGCCTCTCCCCTCCTACAGCCTCTATCCTACAGCCTCTCCCCTCCTACAGCCTCTCCCCTCCTACAGCCTCTCCCCCCCCTACAGCCTCTCCCCTCCTACAGCCTCTCCCCTCCTACAGCCTCTCCCCCTAAGCCTCTATCCTACAGCCTCTCCCCCCTACAGCCTCTCCCCCCTACAGCCGCTCCCCCTACAGCCTCTCCCCTCCTACAGCCTCTCCCCTCCTACAGCCTCTCCCCCCTACAGCCTCTATCCTACAGCCTCTCCCCTCCTACAGCCTCTCCCCTCCTACAGCCTCTCCCCCCCCTACAGCCTCTCCCCCTACAGCCTCTCCCCTCCTACAGCCTCTCCCCCCTAAGCCTCTATCCTACAGCCTCTCCCCTCCTACAGCCTCTCCCCCCTACAGCCTCTCCCCCCCCCCCTACAGCCGCTCCCCCTACAGCCGCTCCCCTCCTACAGCCTCTCCCCTCCTACAGCCTCTCCCCCCTACAGCCTCTATCCTACAGCCTCTCCCCTCCTACAGCCTCTCCCCTCCTACAGCCTCTCCCCCCTACAGCCTCTCCCCTCCTACAGCCTCTCCCCCCTACAGCCTCTCCCCTCCTACAGCCTCTCCCCCCCTACAGCCTCTCCCCTCCTACAGCCTCTCCCCCCTACAGCCTCTCCCCCCTACAGCCTCTATCCTACAGCCTCTCCCCCCCACAGCCTCTATCCTACAGCCTCTCCCCTCCTACAGCCTCTCCCCTCCTACAGCCTCTCCCCTCCTACAGCCTCTCCCCCTACAGCCTCTATCCTACAGCCTCTCCCCTCCTACAGCCTCTCCCCTCCTACAGCCTCTATCCTACAGCCTCTCCCCTACAGCCTCTCCCCTCCTACAGCCTCTCCCCTCCTACAGCCTCTCCCCCCCTACAGCCTCTCCCCTCCTACAGCCTCTCCCCTCCTACAGCCTCTCCCCTCCTACAGCCTCTCCCCTCCTACAGCCTCTATCCTACAGCCTCTCCCCTCCTACAGCCTCTCCCCTCCTACAGCCTCTCCCCTCCTACAGCCTCTCCCCTCCTACAGCCTCTCCCCTCCTACAGCCTCTCCCCTCCTACAGCCTCTCCCCTCCTACAGCCTCTCCCCCCCTACAGCCTCTCCCCCCCTACAGCCTCTCCCCTCCTACAGCCTCTCCCCCCTACAGCCTCTATCCTACAGCCTCTCCCCTCCTACAGCCTCTCCCCCTACAGCCTCTATCCTACAGCCTCTCCCCTCCTACAGCCTCTCCCCTCCTACAGCCTCTCCCCCCTACAGCCTCTCCCCTCCTACAGCCTCTCCCCCCCCACAGCCTCTCCCCCCTACAGCCTCTCCCCTCCTACAGCCTCTCCCCTCCTACAGCCTCTCCCCCCCCTAAGCCTCTATCCTACAGCCTCTCCCCCCTACAGCCTCTCCCCCCTACAGCCGCTCCCCCCTACAGCCTCTCCCCTCCTACAGCCTCTCCCCTCCTACAGCCTCTCCCCCCCCTACAGCCTCTATCCCACAGCCTCTCCCCTCCTACAGCCTCTCCCCTCCTACAGCCTCTCCCCCCTACAGCCTCTCCCCTCCTACAGCCTCTCCCCTCCTACAGCCTCTCCCCCCACAGCCTCTCCCCCCTACAGCCTCTCCCCCCCCTACAGCCTCTATCCCACAGCCTCTCCCCTCCTACAGCCTCTATCCTACAGCCTCTCCCCTCCTACAGCCTCTCCCCCTACAGCCTCTCCCCTCCTACAGCCTCTCCCCTCCTACAGCCTCTCCCCCCCCTAAGCCTCTATCCTACAGCCTCTCCCCTCCTACAGCCTCTCCCCCCTACAGCCTCTCCCCCCCTACAGCCGCTCCCCCCCACAGCCTCTCCCCTCCTACAGCCTCTCCCCTCCTACAGCCTCTCCCCCCTACAGCCTCTATCCTACAGCCTCTCCCCTCCTACAGCCTCTCCCCCCTACAGCCTCTCCCCCTACAGCCTCTCCCCTCCTACAGCCTCTCCCCCTAAGCCTCTATCCTACAGCCTCTCCCCTCCTACAGCCTCTCCCCCCTACAGCCGCTCCCCCTACAGCCTCTCCCCTCCTACAGCCTCTCCCCTCCTACAGCCTCTCCCCCCCTACAGCCTCTATCCTACAGCCTCTCCCCTCCTACAGCCTCTCCCCTCCTACAGCCTCTCCCCCCCCCCAGCCTCTCCCCTCCCTACAGCCTCTCCCCCCTACAGCCTCTCCCCTCCTACAGCCTCTCCCCCCTACAGCCTCTCCCCTCCTACAGCCTCTCCCCCCACAGCCTCTCCCCCCTACAGCCTCTATCCTACAGCCTCTCCCCTCCTACAGCCTCTCCCCCCCTACAGACTCTATCCTACAGCCTCTCCCCTCCTACAGCCTCTCCCCTCCTACAGCCTCTATCCTACAGCCTCTCCCCTCCTACAGCCTCTCCCCTCCTACAGCCTCTCCCCTCCTACAGCCTCTATCCTACAGCCTCTCCCCTCCTACAGCCTCTCCCCTCCTACAGCCTCTCCCCCCCCTAAGCCTCTATCCTACAGCCTCTCCCCTCCTACAGCCTCTCCCCCTACAGCCTCTCCCCCCTACAGCCTCTCCCCCCCCCTACAGCCTCTCCCCCTACAGCCTCTCCCCTCCTACAGCCTCTCCCCCTCCTACAGCCTCTCCCCTCCTACAGCCTCTCCCCTCCTACAGCCTCTCCCCTCCTACAGCCTCTACACTCCTACAGCCTCTCCCCTCCTACAGCCTCTCCCCTCCTACAGCCTCTCCCCTCCTACAGCCTCTCCCTTCCTACAGCCTCTCCCCTCCTACAGCCTCTCCCCCTACAGCCTCTCCCCCCTACAGCCTCTCCCCTCCTACAGCCTCTCCCCCCTACAGCCTCTATCCTACAGCCTCTCCCCTCCTACAGCCTCTCCCCCCCCTACAGCCTCTATCCTACAGCCTCTCCCCTCCTACAGCCTCTCCCCTCCTACAGCCTCTCCCCTCCTACAGCCTCTCCCCCCTACAGCCTCTATCCTACAGCCTCTCCCCTCCTACAGCCTCTCCCCTCCTACAGCCTCTCCCCCTACAGCCTCTCCCCCTACAGCCTCTCCCCTCCTACAGCCTCTCCCCTCCTACAGCCTCTCCCCCCTACAGCCTCTCCCCCCTACAGTCTCTCCCCCCCCTACAGCCTCTCCCCCCCCACAGCCTCTCCCCCCCCTACAGCCTCTCCCCCCCCTACAGCCTCTCCCCTCCTACAGCCTCTCCCCTCCTACAGCCTCCACCCCCCACAGCCTCTCCCCTCCTACAGCCTCTCCCCCCTACAGCCTCTCCCCCTACAGCCTCTCCCCCTCCTGCAGCCTCTCCCCCTCCTACAGCCTCTCCCCTCCTACAGCCTCTCCCCTCCTAAAGCCTCTCCCCTCCTACAGCCTCTCCCCCCCTACAGCCTCTCCCCTCCTACAGCCTTTCCCCCTACAGCCTCTCCCCCCTACAGCCTCTCCCCTCCCTACAGCCTCTCCCCTCCTACAGCCTCTCCCCTCCTACAGCCTCTCCCCTCCTACAGCCTCTCTCCCCCTACAGCCTCTCCCCTCCTACACCACTCAATTTAAACCATTTTAAATTCAGGCTGTAACAAAATATGGAAAAAGTTGAGTGATGTGAATACTATCTGAAGGCACTGTATAATGCACAATGTCTCAGGAAAGTGTCTGGGTTTCAATAATCCGTATAGAAACCTGGACCTAGAGCCAGCGTGAAAGCATCTGTAGCTACTGTAGGACTCGACATAGAACTCTTGTTTCATTGACCTTGACTGCAGACTATTTGTTTAGGCTATTAGCCAGACAAACCCCACTGAGTTCAACAATAAATAGTGAATTTATCCTCAAGCCGAACTACTTTTTTCCTCTTATTAGGCTATTTGATGTTTCATTTTTACAAGTTTATAAATAGCAGCTAAATACTGTATATAGCTATAGAAAGTAATGAGACAATCCCTAGTTAACTAGTGTTGAGGGTGGACTGATAGTACACCACATAATGATCCCTAGTTAACTAGTGTTGATAGTACACCACATAATGATCCCTAGTTAACTAGTGTTGATAGTACACCACAATGATCAAATCAAATCAAATTTTATTTGTCACATACACATGGTTAGCATATGTTAATGCGAGTGTAGCGAAATGCTTGTGCTTCTAGTTCCGACAATGCAGTAATAACCAACAAGTAATCTAACTAACAATTCCTAATCTACTGTCTTATACACAGTGTAAGGGGATAAAGAATATGTACATAAGGATATATGAATGAGTGATGGTACAGAGCAGCATAGGCAAGATACAGTAGATGGTATCGAGTACAGTATATACATGTGAGATGAGTATGTAAACAAAGTGGCATAGTTAAAGTGGCTAGTGATACATGTATTACATAAGGATGCAGTCGATGATATAGAGTACAGTATATACGTATGCATATGAGATGAATAATGTAGGGTAAGTAACATTATATAAGGTAGCATTGTTTAAAGTGGCTAGTGATATATTTACATCATTTCCCATCAATTCCCATTATTAAAGTGGCTGGAGTTGAGTCAGTGTCAGTGTGTTGGCAGCAGCCACTCAATGTTAGTGGTGGCTGTTTAACAGTCTGATTGCCTTGAGATAGAAGCTGTTTTTCAGTCTCTCGGTCCCAGCTTTGATGCACCTGTACTGACCTCGCCTTCTGGATGATAGCGGGGTGAACAGGCAGTGGCTCGGGTGGTAGATGTCCTTGATGATCTTTATGGCCTTCCTGTAACATCGGGTGGTGTAGGTGTCCTGGAGGGCAGGTAGTTTGCCCCCGATGATGCGTGGTGCAGACCTCACTACCCTCTGGAGAGCCTTACGGTTGAGGGCGGAGCAGTTGCCGTACCAGGCGGTGATACAGCCCGCCAGGATGCTCTCGATTGTGCATCTGTAGAAGTTTGTGAGTGCTTTTGGTGACAAGCCGAATTTCTTCAGCCTCCTGAGGTTGAAGAGGCACTGCTGCGCCTTCTTCACGATGCTGTCTGTGTGAGTGGACCAATTCAGTTTGTCTGTGATGTGTATGCCGAGGAACTTAAAACTTGCTACTCTCTCCACTACTGTTCCATCGATGTGGATAGGGGGGTGTTCCCTCTGCTGTTTCCTGAAGTCCACAATCATCTCCTTAGTTTTGTTGACGTTGAGTGTGAGGTTATTTTCCTGACACCACACTCCGAGGGCCCTCATCTCCTCCCTGTAGGCAGTCTCGTCGTTGTTGGTAATCAAGCCTACCACTGTTGTGTCGTCCGCAAACTTGATGATTGAGTTGGAGGCGTGCGTGGCCACGCAGTCGTGGGTGAACAGGGAGTACAGGAGAGGGCTCAGAATGCACCCTTGTGGGGCCCCAGTGTTGAGGATCAGCGGGGAGGAGATGTTGTTACCTACCCTCACCACCTGGGGGCGGCCCGTCAGGAAGTCCAGTACCCAGTTGCACAGGGCGGGGTCGAGACCCAGGGTCTCGAGCTTGATGACGAGCTTGGAGGGTACTATGGTGTTGAATGCCGAGCTGTAGTCGATGAACAGCATTCTCACATAGGTATTCCTCTTGTCCAGATGGGTTAGGGCAGTGTGCAGTGTGGTTGAGATTGCATCGTCTGTGGACCTATTTGAGCGGTAAGCAAATTGGAGTGGGTCTAGGGTGTCAGGTAGGGTGGAGGTGATATGGTCCTTGACTAGTCTCTCAAAGCACTTCATGATGACGGAAGTGAGTGCTACGGGGCGGTAGTCGTTTAGCTCAGTTACCTTAGCTTTCTTGGGAACAGGAACGATGGTGGCCCTCTTGAAGCATGTGGGAACAGCAGACTGGTATAGGGATTGATTGAATATGTCCGTAAACACACCAGCCAGCTGGTCTGCGCATGCTCTGAGGGCGCGGCTGGGGATGCCGTCTGGGCCTGCAGCCTTGCGAGGGTTAACACGTTTAAATGTTTTACTCACCTCGGCTGCAGTGAAGGAGAGACCGCATTTTTCCATTGCAGGCAGTGTCAGTGGCACTGTATTGTCCTCAAAGCGGGCAAAAAAGTTATTTAGTCTGCCTGGGAACAAGACATCCTGGTCCGTGACTGGGCTGGATTTCTTCCTGTAGTCCGTGATTGACTGTAGACCCTGCCACATGCCTCTTGTGTCTGAGCCGTTGAATTGGGATTCTACTTTGTCTCTGTACTGACGCTTAGCTTGTTTGATAGCCTTACGGAGGGAATAGCTGCATTGTTTGTATTCAGTCATGTTACCAGACACCTTGCCCTGATTGAAAGCAGTGGTTCGCGCTTTCAGTTTCACGCGAATGCTGCCATCAATCCAAGGTTTCTGGTTAGGGAATGTTTTAATCGTTGCTATGGGAACGACATCTTCAACGCACGTTCTAATGAACTCGCACACCGAATCAGCGTATTCGTCAATGTTGTTATTTGACGCAATACGAAACATGTCCCAGTCCACGTGATGGAAGCAGTCTTGGAGTGTGGAGTCAGCTTGGTCGGACCAGCGTTGGACAGACCTCAGCGAGGGAGCTTCTTTTTTTAGCTTTTGTCTGTAGGCAGGTATCAGCAAAATGGAGTAGTGGTCAGCTTTTCCGAAAGGGGGGCGGGGCAGGGCCTTATATGCGTCGCGGAAGTTAGAGTAACAGTGATCCAAGGTTTTTCCGCCCCTGGTTGCGCAATCGATATGCTGATAAAATTTAGGGAGTCTTGTTTTCAGATTAGCCTTGTTAAAATCCCCAACAACGATGAATGCAGCCTCCGGATAAATGGTTTCCAGTTTGCAAAGAGTTAAATAAATTTAGTTCAGAGCCATCGATGTGTCTTAATAAAAAATGTTTTAAAAAAAGAATAGAAAACAAAGTGATAACTGGCTCAGGCCACAGTGTACTGTGCATTAGTTTGGTCCGCTAGAAAGTGAATTGTTCCATTTCAATCTTCAGGCCACTGCTTATATTGAGTACAGCGCAAAACTGAAATTATTTTCTCCTCTTGGGGGGGGATATATACGGCTGTGATTATAATCAAAGATAATTCCCTAGTTAACTAGTGTTGATAGTACACCACATAACGATCCCTAGTTAACTAGTGTTGATAGTACACCACATAATGATCCCTAGTTAACTAGTGTTGAAAGTACACCACATAACGATCGCTAGTTAACTAGTGTTGATAGTACACCACATAACGATCCCTAGTTAACTAGTGTTGATAGTACACCACATAATGATCCCTAGTTAACTAGTGTTGATAGTACACCACATAACGATCCCTAGTTAACTAGTGTTGATAGTACACCACATAATGATCCCTAGTTAACTAGTGTTGATAGTACACCACATAATGATCCCTAGTTAACTAGTGTTAATGATCCCTAGTTAACTAGTGTTGATAGTACACCACATAACGATCCCTAGTTAACTAGTGTTGATAGTACACCACATAACGATCCCTAGTTAACTAGTGTTGATAGTACACCACATAATGATCCCTAGTTAACTAGTGTTGATAGTACACCACATAACGATCCCTAGTTAACTAGTGTTGAGGGTGGACTGATAGTACACCACATAATGATCCCTAGTTAACTAGTGTTGAGGGTGGACTGACTATTAATTGGCATTAATAGACAGGTTTTACTCAAATTTCTATCTAAGCTGGGACAGAGTGTGAGGACATCTCATGTCATGCAGGTTCAGGTAGCCTGTACTCGGGTAGCCTGTACAGGACAGTTGTGTGTGTTTGTGTGTGTATATATATTTGTTTTAAACAAAACTATTATATAACCTGAAAAACTGGAATTTCCAACTTTAATTACTGAACAAGTAATTCCATTATTGCCGCCAGCCAGCAGTATAAATGGCACCCGTGCAACACTGCATATTGCTTCATGTAGGATATATACAGTATATATACATATTTTAAACAACCAATAAATATTGAACCATTAGCTAAAGCAAAGCTATTAGGCTACATGCCCTGGCACCACAGAAAGCCTAGGATCGATTCCACAGGCAGACAACTGCAACCTTGTAGGGGACTGGAGAAACTGCGTACAGGTTGTACATTGTGGAAGTAAATGAAGAGGAACTAGGGCAAAATATTAAAAGCTGAGGAGTTTTATTACAAAAACTTTATATGGGAATCTCCCATCTGTGGCAAGGGTCTTCTAGGTTGTGTAATGGTACTGTGAAGTAGTTTGTTAAAAGCTGAGGAAGAGAAGTGTGAACCATGACAGTACTATATACAGATAGTACTGTCATTCTGTATAGTATATCACATATCCCACTACACAGCAGATTGATGCAAAGATCAACATGCATAGTATTAGGCAAACATCATGAACCCAGAGACATCTGACATGACCACAACAAGTCTTCCAGAAATGTTTCACAACATTCAATAACTCATGTGTTTCTATGACAATGGACTGAACAGCTTTAGTAAATGGACGATGCAAGGTAAATCCATCCTTCACTCTCACCGTCCACCTAAAGGAATGCTGGTCCTATTGGGTTTAGTGATTCTCATCAAGCACGGAAACAATATTAATTAACCACAATAATAAAAATACTCAATATAAAAGTGACTTGACTCCTTGTAGAAGCCTCTTTCTGAACCCTACAATGTAAGATATCACACCACGCCCTCAATCATCACCTGGATAAAAACTCTTTGATGTGCTTGTAAAAGAGCAGTTACTAGGATCCGTTATTACATGACTGACAGGAGATTCCCTCCTCTGTCCATCAAGTGGTTTCCTTCCTTATTATTCAACCTCCCAGGGAACAGAGTCAGCCATCTCTACAGAACGTCATACAGAATCACTACTCACAGAAATAACATACAGTCAGACAGGAGCTGCTCTCTGTCTCTGGGAATATACAGTCAGACAGGAGCTGCTCTCTGTCTCTGGGAATATACAGTCAGAGGCAGTGTTCCAAATGCACCCTATACTCTGTGTAGCAGCTATGGGTCCGGGTCAAAAGTAATGCACTACATAGGGGACAGTGTTCCATTTGGGACAGACCCAGAGTATGGAAATCTTATGACAGTGAGCGCACGTTAAGACTCATGAAGCACTAAGAGTACAGGAAACCTAAAGCCTGTGTCAACATTACAGGGAAACCTGTAATATAGTAACCTAGTAACCAACTGGCTCAGAATATCAAGCAGAACAGGAAAGGATAAACAACTGGCAGACGTTCCAATGAACAGGGGTTAACTTCTCGGTGCACATCAGATCACATCCTCTCCATTAGGTTTTCAGATCGAGTTCCTAATGGGAGAAAAGATTCTGTCCACTCAGATCACATAAATTAATTGCTTTAAAAAAAGATATATATATTTTTTTAAGGCATTTATTCTCATCCAGATAGTGTTTGGTAGTTGACAAACCTCAACAGTTGTATTATATACAGTATTACATCATGATGTATCAAATACACACCACAGGGTTTCCATCGATGCACTACTCTATCATCCCCCAGGCTGGCTGCCACTACCACAGGGGAACTGATATGAATCGTGGGGCTATATTGAAGGTGCGACAGTACATGTAGAATGTCCCATCCGTGTGGAATCTCGGTGAACTGCAACAACTAGGCTCCATTCCAAACAACTCCAATCCCCTACCTCGCATCCCATTTCTCTGTAACATGGTGGTTAGTGCTATCTGGATTTCAGGGAACGTCCCTACCCTAAACCATAACACTTACCTAACCTTGACCATGACCATTTTCAACTTCAATGGGGTAACGTTAAGAGTTACATTCTCAGGACCAATTGTCGTTATGGCTACAGACTGTACAAGGATACCGGATAGCATGGACAATGATGGTGGACGTCCAAAGGACCCCGGATAACAATTCACTTTCAGTTTCGTCCAACTTTCAACAGCCGTAAAAAAAAGTTGTTATTGAAAATATATTTGATAGCGATTTAGATGGTTTCTCACACATGATTGTTTTCTTTGTATCACCTGGAAACGACAGCCATTTCTACAATGGCCGCTTCCCCCAATCTGCCATCTGTCGTTGAGATGACCACGCCTCTTAGTGACGCCGATGTAAGGATGGTGAAGCTTCCCCATCTTAACAACATAAACTAGCTTTTCTTGTCAAGTAGAAAGTCTGCAGTTTACAATGCGTTGTTGTATCCTCCTTTAACATTATTTTCCATATCGCTGGTCATTTCCCAAGAGGCAAATAAACTCAGACAGTTTATCAGAGGATGCTCTAAAGGGGAAAAACGTATCTTTAAGAAAATGTTAATCAATAATACTTTGGGATATAAGGCTACCTACAGGTTCATAATTAACAGAGGGGTATAAGGCTACCTACAGGTTCATAATTAACAGAGGGGTATAAGGCTACCTACAGGTTCATAATTAACAGAGGGGTATAAGGCTACCTACAGGTTCATAATTAACAGAGGGATATAAGGCTACCTACAGGTTTATAATTAACAGAGGGATATAAGGCTACCTACAGGTTCATAATTAACAGAGGGATATAAGGCTACCTACAGGTTTATAATTAACAGAGGGATATAAGGCTACCTACAGGTTCATAATTAACAGAGGGATATAAGGCTACCTACAGGTTCATAATTAACAGAGGGGTATAAGGCTACCTACAGGTTTATAATTAACAGAGGGATATAAGGCTACCTACAGGTTCATAATTAACAGAGGGGTATAAGGCTACCTACAGGTTCATAATTAACAGAGGGATATAAGGCTACCTACAGGTTCATAATTAACAGAGGGGTATAAGGCTACCTACAGGTTCATAATTAACAGAGGGATATAAGGCTACCTACAGGTTTATAATTAACAGAGGGATATAAGGCTACCTACAGGTTTATAATTAACAGAGGGATATAAGGCTACCTACAGGTTTATAATTAACAGAGGGATATAAGGCTACCTACAGGTTCATAATTAACAGAGGGATATAAGGCTACCTACAGGTTCATAATTAACAGAGGGATATAAGGCTACCTACAGGTTTATAATTAACAGAGGGGTATAAGGCTACCTACAGGTTCATAATTAACAGAGGGGTATAAGGCTACCTACAGGTTCATAATTAACAGAGGGGTATAAGGCTACCTACAGGTTCATAATTAACAGAGGGGTATAAGGCTACCTACAGGTTCATAATTAACAGAGGGGTATAAGGCTACCTACAGGTTCATAATTAACAGAGGGATATAAGGCTACCTACAGGTTCATAATTAACAGAGGGGTATAAGGCTACCTACAGGTTCATAATTAACAGAGGGATATAAGGCTACCTACAGGTTCATAATTAACAGAGGGGTATAAGGCTACCTACAGGTTCATAATTAACAGAGGGGTATAAGGCTACCTACAGGTTCATAATTAACAGAGGGGTATAAGGCTACCTACAGGTTCATAATTAACAGAGGGATATAAGGCTACCTACAGGTTCATAATTAACAGAGGGGTATAAGGCTACCTACAGGTTTATAATTAACAGAGGGGGAGGCTAATAATTGTTTAAAATAGTCCTGAGGGCCAGCAGAGCCATGGGAAGATAGGATAACTCCAGGTTACACTGACTACTGGGGTGGTGATGAGAGACAAAATGGGGGACATTTAGAAGCACAGAAGCAGGGTGAATTAAATTCCAGACAGCGGTCAGGTCTCTCCTCTCCCTTGGTCAGGTCTCTCCTCTCCCTTGGTCAGGTCTTAACAGAAAGCACCAGGTCAGAATTCCTTTTCTAAGGTCCTCAGCAGTTCTGCAGCCAGAGTGCTGATCTAGCATCAGTTCTGCTGCCAGAGTGCTGATCTAGCATCAGTTCTGCCTTTTAGATCATAAGGAATAAGATTACGTGGAAAGTGGACCTTAGCCTAGATCAGCACTCTGGAAAGTGAGACGCTGTATGAACACGGGCCCAGGTCAGAATGTGTTCCTCAGGTCAGGCTCTTCAGAAGTTCTGCTGTCTGCGTTTCTTGGCGTCCATTGCGTCGAGGATGGGTTGTCTCTTGGCGGTGTAGCGCTGGCGCAGCTCCTCAATCTCTCTCTCCATCATGGGGTCCAGAGCCGTCAGACGCAGCTGCAGCTCCTCAAAGTCAAGGTTCTTCAGCTGCTTAGACAGAGAACACGCAGGGACACACAGAAGGAGAGAAGCAACTTTAGAACACGGCACAACCTAAATCACTGTGTCAGATAGGAAGTAAAGACCAAGGGATGGACAGAGATAATGTCACCTGACTGTGGATCACAGAGATAATATCACATGACTATTGATCACTGAGATAATGTCACATGACTATTGATTACAGAGATAATATTAGATTCCTACTGATCAGAGATGACATCACATAGTACAAATCACAGAGATGACATCATATGACTATTAAATCACAGAGATAATATTACATTCCTATTGATCACAGACATGCTATTACAAACCACCAGGGGTCTTTTCACAGTCCCCAAATCCAGAACAAATTCAAGAAAGCATACAGTATTATATAGAGCCATGATTGCATGGAACTTCCTTCCATCTCATATTGCTCAAATGAACAGCAAACCTGGTTTCAGAAAACAGATAAAGCAACACCTCACGGCACAACGCCTCACTCCTATTTGGCGTAGATAGTTTGTGTGTATGTATTGATATGTAGGTTACATGTGCCATTAAAACATGTTTTGTAGTTCTGTCCTTGGGCTGTTCTTGTCTATTAATGTTCTGTATTATGATTCATGTTTTGTGTGGACCAGGAAGAGTAGCTGCTGCTTTTGCAACAGCTAATGGAGATCCTAATAAAAACCCAATACCACTTTTTAAATGTATTTATCTGAATATGTTATGTACGTATGTACACTACTGGTCAAAAATTTGGACACACCTACTCATTCAAGTGCTTTTTCAATTATTTTTAATTTTTTTACATTGTCGAATAATAGTGAAGAAATCTAAACTATGAAACAACACATATGGAATCATGTAGTAACCAAAAAAGTGTTAAACAAATCAAAATGTGTCACCAGCAAAGCACCACCACACCTCCTCCTCCATGCTTCAAGGTGGGAACCACACATGCGGAGATCATCCATGCACCAACCCTGCGTCTCAAAAAGACACGGCGGTTGGAGCCAAAAAACTAAAAATTGGACTCATATACAGTGGGGCAAAAAGTATTTAGTCAGCCACCAATTGTGCAAGCTCTCCCACTTACAAAGATGAGAGAGGCCTGTAATTTTCATCATAGGTACACATCAACTATGACAGACAAAATGAAAAAAAAAATCCAGAAAATCACATTGTAGGATTTTTAATGAATTTATTTGCAAATTATGGTGGAAAATAAGTATTTGGTTAATAACAAAAGTTTCTCAATACTTTGTTATATACCCTTTGTTGGCAATGACAGAGGTCAAATGTTTTCTGTAAGTCTTCACAAGGTTTTCACACACTGTTGCTGGTATTTTGGCCCATTCCTCCATGCTGATCTCCTCTAGAGCGGTGATGTTTTGGGGCTGTTGCTGGGCAACACAGACTTTCAACTCCCTCCAAAGATTTTCTATGGGGTTGAGATCTGGAGACTGGCTATGCCACTCCAGGACCTTGAAATGCTTCTTACGAAGCCACTCCTTCGTTGCCCGGGCGGTGTGTTTGGGATCATTGTCATGCTGAAAGACCCAGCCACGTTTCATCTTCAATGCCCTTGCTGATGGAAGGAGGTTTTCACTCAAAATCTCACGATACATGGCCCCATTCATTCTTTCCTTTACACGGATCAGTCGTCCTGGTCCCTTTGCAGAAAAACAGCCCCAAAGCATGATGTTTCCACCCCCATGCTTCACAGTAGGTATGGTGTTCTTTGGATGCAACTCAGCATTCTTTGTCCTCCAAACACGACGAGTTGAGTTTTTACCAAAAAGTTATATTTTGGTTTCATCTGACCATATGACATTCTCCCAATCTTCTTCTGGATCATCTAAATGCTCTCTAGCAAACTTCAGACGGGCCTGGACATTTACATTTACATTACATTTTACATTTAAGTCATTTAGCAGACGCTCTTATCCAGAGCGACTTACAAATTGGACATGTATTTGCTTAAGCAGGGGGACACGTCTGGCACTGCAGGATTTGAGTCCCTGGCGGCGTTGTGTGTTACTGATGGTAGGCTTTGTTACTTTGGTCCCAGCTCTCTGCAGGTCATTCACTAGGTCCCCCCGTGTGGTTCTGGGATTTTTGCTTACCGTTCTTGTGATCATTTCGACCCCACGGGGTGAGATCTTGCGTGGAGCCCCAGATCAAGGGAGATTATCAGTGGTCTTGTATGTCTTCCATTTCCTAATAATTGCAGATTCAGTCTTCCCAGCCTGGTGGAGGTCTACAATTGTGTTTCTGGTGTCCTTTGACAGCTCTTTTGTCTTGGCCATAGTGGAGTTTGGAGTGTGACTGTTTGAGGTTGTGGACAAGGTATCTTTTATACTGATAACAAGTTCAAACAGGTGCCATTCATACAGGTAACGAGTGGAGGACAGAGGAGCCTCTTAAAGAAGAAGTTACAGGTCTGTGAGAGCCAGAAATATTGCTTGTTTGTAGGTGACCAAATACGTATTTTCCACCATAATTTGCAAATCAATTCATTAAAAATCCTAGAATGTGATTTTCTGGATTTTTTTTCTCATTTTGCCTGTCATAGTTGAAGTGTACCTATGATGAAAATTACAGGCATCTCTCATCTTTTTAAGTGGGAGAACTTGCACAATTGGTGCCTGACGAAATACTTTTTTGCCCCACTTTACCAAATAGGGCTTTCTTCTGAATACCAAACCTACCTTGTCACAACACAACTGATCGGCTCAAACACATTAAGGATAGAAATGTAGTTCTATGGATGGTTCTTATGTAGTTCTATGGACGGTTCGATATGTAGTTCAATGAATGGTTCTATATCTTGTTCTATATGTACTTCCATGGATGGTTCTATATGTTGTTCAAAATGTAGTTCCATGGATGGTTCTATATGTTGTTCCATGGATGGTTCTATATGTAGTTAAATATGTTGATCTATGGATGGTTCTATATGTATTTTCATGGATGGTTCTGTATGTAGTTCCATGGATGGTTCTATATGTAGTTCCATGGATGGTTCTATATGAAGTTCCATGGATGGTTCTATATGTAGTTCCATGGATGGTTCTAGATGTAGTTCTATATGTTGTTCTATATGTAATTCTATGGACGGTTCTATATGTAGTTCCATGGATGGTTCTATATGTAGTTACATGGATGGTTCTATATGTAGTTTTATATGTAGTTCTATGGATGGTTCTATATGTAGTTCTATATGTAGTTCCATGGATGGTTCTATATGTAGTTCCATGGACGGTTCTATATGTAGTTCTATGGATGGTTCTATATGTAGTTCTATGGATGGTTCTATATGTAGTTCTATGGATGGTTCTATATGTAGTTCAATGAATGGTTCTATATGTACTTCCATGGATGGTTCTATATGTTGTTCAAAATGTAGTTCCATTGATGGTTCTATATGTTATTCCATGGATGGTTCTATATGTAGTTACATGGACAGTTCTATATGTAGTTCCATGGACAGTTCTATATGTAGTTACATGGATGGTTCTATATGTAGTTTTATATGTAGTTCTATGGATGGTTCTATATGTAGTTCTATATGTAGTTCCATGGATGGTTCTATATGTAGTTCCATGGACGGTTCTATATGTAGTTCTATGGATGGTTCTATATGTAGTTCTATGGATGGTTCTTTATGTATTTCTATGGACGGTTCTTATGTAGTTCTATGGACGGTTCGATATGTCGTTCAATGAATGGTTCTATATCTTGTTCAAAATGTAGTTCCATGGATGGTTCTATATGTTGTTCCATGGATGGTTCTATATGTAGTTAAATATGTCGTTCCATGGATGGTTCTATATGTCGTTCCATGGATGGTTCTATATGTCGTTCCATGGATGGTTCTATATGTCGTT
Source organism: Oncorhynchus masou masou (assembly GCF_036934945.1). NCBI lineage: Eukaryota > Metazoa > Chordata > Actinopteri > Salmoniformes > Salmonidae > Oncorhynchus > Oncorhynchus masou. The sequence goes on from NC_088224.1 coordinate 5,257,489, forward strand.
CCATGGATGGTTCTATATGTCGTTCCATGGATGGTTCTATATGTCGTTCCATGGATGGTTCTATATGTCGTTCCATGGATGGTTCTATATGTCGTTCCATGGATGGTTCTATATGTAGTTCCATGGATGGTTCTATATGTCGTTCCATGGATGGTTCTATATGTCGTTCCATGGATGGTTCTATATGTCGTTCCATGGATGGTTCTATATGTCGTTCCATGGATGGTTCTATATGTCGTTCCATGGATGGTTCTATATGTCGTTCCATGGATGGTTCTATATGTTTTTCTATATGTAGTTCCATGGATGGTTCTATATGTAGTTCTATGGATGGTTCTATATGTCGTTCCATGGATGGTTCTATATGTCGTTCCATGGATGGTTCTATATGTCGTTCCATGGATGGTTCTATATGTCATTCCATGGATGGTTCTATATGTCATTCCATGGATGGTTCTATATGTAGTTCTATGGACGGTTCGATATGTAGTTCAATGAATGGTTCTATATATTGTTCTATATGTACTTCCATGGATGGTTCTATATGTTGTTCTATATGTAGTTCCATGGATGGTTCTATATGTTGTTCCATGGATGGTTCTATATGTAGTTAAATATGTAGTTCCATGGATGGTTCTATATGTAGTTCCATGGATGGTTCTATATGTAGTTCCATGGATGGTTCTATATGTAGTTCCATGGATGGTTCTATATGTAGTTCCATGGATGGTTCTATATGTAGTTCCATGGATGGTTCTATATGTAGTTCCATGGATGGTTCTATATGTAGTTCCATGGATGGTTCTTTATGTAGTTCCATGGATGGTTCTATATGTAGTTCCATGGATGGTTCTATATGTAGTTCTATATGTTGATCCATGGATGGTTCTATATGTAGTTCCATGGATGGTTCTATATGTAGTTCCATGGATGGTTCTATATGTCGTTCCATGGATGGTTCTATATGTCGTTCCATGGATGGTTCTATATGTCGTTCCATGGATGGTTCTATATGTCGTTCCATGGATGGTTCTATATGTCGTTCCATGGATGGTTCTATATGTCGTTCTATGGATGGTTCTATATGTAGTTCTATATGTAGTTCTATGGATGGTTCTTATGTAGTTCTATGGACGGTTCGATATGTCGTTCAATGAATGGTTCTATATCTTGTTCAAAATGTAGTTCCATGGATGGTTCTATATGTTGTTCCATGGATGGTTCTATATGTAGTTAAATATGTTGATCTATGGATGGTTCTATATGTAGTTCCATGGATGGTTCTATATGTAGTTCTATGGATGGTTCTATATGTAGTTCCATGGATGGTTCTATATGTCGTTCCATGGATGGTTCTATATGTCGTTCCATGGATGGTTCTATATGTCATTCCATGGATGGTTCTATATGTAGTTCAATGAATGGTTCTATATATTGTTCTATATGTACTTCCATGGATGGTTCTATATGTTGTTCTATATGTAGTTCCATGGATGGTTCTATATGTTGTTCCATGGATGGTTCTATATGTAGTTAAATATGTAGTTCCATGGATGGTTCTATATGTAGTTCCATGGATGGTTCTATATGTAGTTCCATGGATGGTTCTATATGTAGTTCCATGGATGGTTCTATATGTAGTTCCATGGATGGTTCTATATGTAGTTCCATGGATGGTTCTATATGTCGTTCCATGGATGGTTCTATATGTCGTTCCATGGATGGTTCTATATGTCGTTCCATGGATGGTTCTATATGTCGTTCCATGGATGGTTCTATATGTCATTCCATGGATGGTTCTATATGTAGTTCAATGAATGGTTCTATATATTGTTCTATATGTACTTCCATGGATGGTTCTATATGTTGTTCTATATGTAGTTCCATGGATGGTTCTATATGTTGTTCCATGGATGGTTCTATATGTAGTTAAATATGTAGTTCCATGGATGGTTCTATATGTAGTTCCATGGATGGTTCTATATGTTGTTCCATGGATGGTTCTATATGTAGTTAAATATGTTGATCTATGGATGGTTCTATATGTAGTTCCATGGATGGTTCTATATGTAGTTCTATGGATGGTTCTATATGTAGTTCCATGGATGGTTCTATATGTCGTTCCATGGATGGTTCTATATGTCGTTCCATGGATGGTTCTATATGTCATTCCATGGATGGTTCTATATGTAGTTCAATGAATGGTTCTATATATTGTTCTATATGTACTTCCATGGATGGTTCTATATGTTGTTCTATATGTCGTTCCATGGATGGTTCTATATGTTGTTCCATGGATGGTTCTATATGTAGTTAAATATGTAGTTCCATGGATGGTTCTATATGTAGTTCCATGGATGGTTCTATATGTAGTTCCATGGATGGTTCTATATGTAGTTCCATGGATGGTTCTATATGTAGTTCCATGGATGGTTCTATATGTAGTTCCATGGATGGTTCTATATGTAGTTCTATATGTAGTTCTATATGTTGATCCATGGATGGTTCTATATGTAGTTCCATGGATGGTTCTATATGTCGTTCCATGGATGGTTCTATATGTCGTTCCATGGATGGTTCTATATGTCGTTCCATGGATGGTTCTATATGTCGTTCCATGGATGGTTCTATATGACGTTCCATGGATGGTTCTATATGTCGTTCCATGGATGGTTCTATATGTCGTTCCATGGATGGTTCTATATGTCGTTCCATGGATGGTTCTATATGTCGTTCCATGGATGGTTCTATATGTCGTTCCATGGATGGTTCTATATGTCGTTCCATGGATGGTTCTATATGATGGTTCTATATGTCGTTCCATGGATGGTTCTATATGTCGTTCCATGGATGGTTCTATATGTCGTTCCATGGATGGTTCTATATGTAGTTCCATGGATGGTTCTAGATGTTTTTCTATATGTAGTTCCATGGATGGTTCTATATGTAGTTCTATGGATGGTTCTATATGTAGTTCCATGGATGGTTCTATATGTTGTTCCATGGATGGTTCTATATGTAGTTACATGGACAGTTCTATATGTCATTCCATATGGATGGTCCTATATGTCATTCCATGGATGGTTCTACATGAAGTTCCATGGATGGTTCTATATGAAGTTCCATGGATGGTTCTATATGTAGTTCTATGGATGGTTCTATATGTAGTTCTATGGATGGTTCTAAATGTAGTTCTATGGATGGTTCTATATGTAGTTCCATGGATGGTTATTTTTGTTGTTCTATATGTTGTTCTATAGAAGGGTGATTAGGTATAACTCACAAAGTCAAAGTCTCCGTCCTGAGGAACCTTCCAGTTGTCAGGGAAGACGTCCTTAGCCTGGCTGATGTGATAGCCTGGTTCCTGCTGCCGGTTATGGTTATAGCTCTCCTGTTGGACCTTAGAGTCCTGCTTGTCAAAGTAGTCCATGAAGGAGGGTCTCAGGGCCTGCTGGGAGGTTGGGTGTCCTGTGCAGAGAGAAGGTAGCATTTACTCTACTCTTCCTAATGAATAACAAAACCACACGGTGTGGAGGGAGTTAGAGCTAGGCATGTTGGAGTAATGAACACATGTTAAAGGGATACTTCCGGATCATTATGTCTCGGTTTCCAGTATGAAGGAAGTTGGGGGTAGTATCGTGAGCCGCTATGACTGTAAGCCTATGGGTATCAGCTAGCATTATGGGTATCTGCGAGCATGCTAGCTGTTCACATAGACTTCTAAGTGATTGCGCTAACGCTAGTTAGCAACTTCAAACTGTACGCAGAAACATAAAAATGGTTTCCACAAGGTCATTGACTCTGGGGAAGTAGATTAAGAGCCTCATTGCCAAAATCCTGATGTATCCCTTGAATATAATAATTTTCTAACTGTGAAGATTTATATCTAGGAGGAATAGATAAGGTTTTAAAATATACTGATCAAAAATATAAAAACGCAACATGTAAAGTGTTTCAAGAACTGAAATAAAAGAGCCCAGAAATGTTCCACATGCACAAAAAGCTAATTTCTCTCAAATGCTGTGCACAAATTTGTTTATATCCCTGTTAGTGAGCCTTTCCCCCCCAAGATAATCCATCCACCTGACAGGTGTGGCAAATCAAGAAGATAATTAAATAGCATGATTATTACACAAGTGCACCTTGCGCTGGGGACAATAAAAAGCCACAAAAAAGGTGCAGTTTTGTCACAACACAATGCCAAAGATATCTATATTTTTGAGGGAATGTGCAATTGGCATGCTGCCTACAGGAATGTCCACCAGAGCTGTTGCCAGATAATTGAATGTTCATTTCTCTACCACAAGTCGCCTCCAACATCGTGTTAGAGAATTTGGCAGTACGTCCAACCGGCATCACAACCGCAGACCACATGTAACCACGCCAGCCCAGGACCTCTACATTCGACTTCTTCACCTGGGGCGGCAGGGTAGCCTAGTGGTTAGAGCGTTGGACCAGTAACCGGACTGTTGCAAGTTCAAATCCCCGAGCTGACAAGGTACAAATCTGTCGTTCTGCCCTTGAACAGGCAGTTAACCCACTGTTCCTAAGCCGTCATTGGTAAAATAAAATAAATAAAAACCCGGACAGCTGATGAAACTGAATATTTCTGTCTGTAATAAAGCCCTTTTGTGGGGGAAAAACTCATTCAGATTGACTGGACCTGGCTCCCCAGTGGGTAGGCCTATGGCTGCACCCAGTCTTGTGAAATCCATAGATTTGGGTCTAATGAAGTTATTTGAATTGACTGACTTCCTTACATGAGCTGTAACTCAGGAATTGTTGTATTTTGCATTGATATATTTGTTTCCAGTAGCAACACTACTATACTAAAGACAGAGACAGTTACAGGACGGAGGTTGGGGGTTTAAGTCTTTCTTCATGTGCATCTAGTCTCAAATCAAATAAAAATGTATCACAAAAACTAGATAATGTCAGGTACTACGCCGACAGCTCACTATAATAAATATAACTAAATGATCACAAAATATACTATGTTACAGCCTACGGTACTATCCTGACAAGCTCTACTCACTCCTCATTGAGCCTTCATCGTTGTCCTCCTCATCACTGTTGATGACCATGGTTCCCAGGTCTGCCTCTAACATGGTACTGCCGTGCTCGATCATGGTCTGAGCTCCGTCACTCATGGTGCTGGTAGCTCTCATGGTTCCAGCCCCCTCTGACCCAGACTTCACCATGGTGTGAGAGTCCACTTCCACCTCCTCTTCCTGGACAGAGAGAGAGGAGGGTCAGGTCAATCAAACTAACTTGTAAAGTCCTTTTTACATCAGCAGGTGGACAGTAAGGTGCTGGGATTCATTCATACAAATACCCACTAACTGCGGAATGTGCAGGCCCAAACCTGAGCTGTGTAGAAGGACATGCTTCCCAGGAAATAAACAAATACGTTCAAAGTATCAACTGCAAGTATATCAAATGTGTGCTGGCCCATTATTATGCTTTCATACTAGGTATCTATTAACACAAAAACAACATTTTAAGTGTAAAATAAGCATTGGTCTTAAGCAACAAAAGCACTAATGTGTAATCCACCCATGCTCTACCATGGTTTTCCAACACACAGCTTTAACCTACTACAGTAGTTATGTTAGTCTATTGTACTTCAACACTATGTAGGCAGGTTGCATAGGATTCAAACCTTCTTTGTGGAAGAATGTAGGACTGGCATTTGGACATGAGCTAGCTGACGTTATTCTAAAATGGATGAAATTATTTCAAATCAATCTACACACAATACCCAATGAGGACAAAGCAAAAACAGGTTGACATTTTTGTAACTTTGAAACGACCTTATTTACATAAAGGTATTTCTGGGGGGTCTGAATACTTTCGGAATGCACTGTATGTTGAATGAGCATGGAGACGAGAGAGCCTCACCTTTACATAATGACCTTTACATATTTCAGTCTAACATGGCTATTGACTTACTTTTGGAGCTTTTGGAGCATAGGGTAGACAAATTATATACCAAAGACATCTTACATTCGCATTCAATAACTCTTTGCCACGTATAATATAACGGCACAATCATTTTAATTCAGGGATTTTTGGGGGGCTCATATATAGGCCTATGCATATGGGTGTTGGGAACTAAAAGCACTGTCCATTTTGTTGTGTATCAACTGCAATACTGTTTGATGTGACTTTAGATTGCATTGATGTCAGAGTGGTTAGAGGGACAATAGAGCCCTGAGTACCAGGCCATTAGGACCTGATGGAGGGACGATAGAGCCCTGAGTACCAGGCCATTAGGACCTGATGGAGGGACGATAGAGCCCTGAGTACCAGGCCATTAGGACCTGATGGAGGGACAATAGAGCCCTGAGTACCAGGCCATTAGGACCTGATGGAGGGACGATAGAGCCCTGAGTACCAGGCCATTAGGACCTGATGGAGGGACAATAGAGCCCTGAGTACCAGGCCATTAGGACCTGATGGAGGGACGATAGAGCCCTGAGTACCAGGCCATTAGGACCTGATGGAGGGACGATAGAGCCCTGAGTACCAGGCCATTAGGACCTGATGGAGGGACGATAGAGCCCTGAGTACCAGGCCATTAGGACCTGATGGAGGGACGATAGAGCCCTGAGTACCAGGCCATTAGGACCTGATGGAGGGACGATAGAGCCCTGAGTACCAGGCCATTAGGACCTGATGGAGGGACGATAGAGCCCTGAGTACCAGGCCATTAGGACCTGATGGAGGGACGATAGAGCCCTGAGTACCAGGCCATTAGGACCTGATGGAGGGACGATAGAGCCCTGAGTACCAGGCCATTAGGACCTGATGGAGGGACGATAGAGCCCTGAGTACCAGGCCATTAGGACCTGATGGTGGGACGATAGAGCCCTGAGTACCAGGCCATTAGGACCTGATGGAGGGACGATAGAGCCCTGAGTACCAGGCCATTAGTACCTGATGGAGGGACGATAGAGCCCTGAGTACCAGGCCATTAGGACCTGATGGAGGGACGATAGAGCCCTGAGTACCAGGCCATTAGGACCTGATGGAGGGACAATAGAGCCCTGAGTACCAGGCCATTAGGACCTGATGGAGGGACGATAGAGCCCTGAGTACCAGGCCATTAGGACCTGATGGAGGGACAATAGAGCCCTGAGTACCAGGCCATTAGGGACGGGTACTACCAACGCAAGACCACTGTGCATAAGAGGAGATTACCTTGACTCAATGGTCATGTGGAATTGTACTGCGGTCATGACTCGTGACAGCCGGTGTGACTGTAATACAGTCACCGCAACAGCTCTAGTTGAATTGAATTGCATTGAAGCTGTTCTGGCTCATGGTGGGCCAACGCCCTATTAAGACACTGTTGGTGTTTCCTTTATTTTGACAGTTACCTGTAGCTTTTATGTGAAGTGTTGAGGTCAGCTGTTGTTCTCTAGCTAGCTAGCTAATGGCAAAAGTAATTTGTGTCAAGGTTCCATGACCTTTTCTTTGCCTGTTCAGCAGACTGGTGTTAGCTAACTATTAAGATACGTTTTATTGGTGTCATATTGACTTTGATGAAATGGGGGGAATATTTTAATATAACATTCAGCATCAACCAATCCCCTACTTGTAGTTGACGATCATCAGAACTATAACGCCCCTAGAAGCCCAGCCATTAAGGCAGCTTGGTGAACATGTCTGAACCCAGCTGCTTTAATGGCTGTGTACTGTGTAAGCTATACGTACAGAGTCGTCCTCCTCCTCCAGCTCTCTCTGCTGCTCCTGTTGTCTCTTAGCCTTCATCTCCATGGACTCAGTGATCAGGTCTCTCAGGATGGTGACTGGCTTGGCTGCTGTGATGAACGGATGCTACAGGAGAGAGCGAGAGGAGGAAGGCAGTAAGTTGACGAAGCTCCACATGCCTGCCAGTGGTTTAATGTTTGTAGAGGAAGGGACAGCATAGACAGATAACTGTCAAGGTGCTACACTCTGATGAGCTACAGAAGACCACACTATGATGTTCTACCAGTATACAGGAGTCTGTCTGTCTGTGTCTCACCTGTGGTAGTCGTCCGTGTGTGTCTCACCTGTGGTAGTCGTCCGTCCGTGTGTGTCTCACCTGCGGTAGTCGTCCGTGTGTGTCTCACCTGTGGTAGTCGTCCGTCCGTCTGTGTCTCACCTGTGGTAGTCGTCCGTGTGTGTCTCACCTGTGGTAGTGGTCCGTCTGTGTCTCACCTGTGGTAGTCGTCCGTCCGTGTGTGTCTCACCTGCGGTAGTCGTCCGTCCGTGTGTGTCTCACCTGCGGTAGTCGTCCGTCCGTGTGTGTCTCACCTGCGGTAGTCGTCCGTCCGTGTGTGTCTCACCTGCGGTAGTCGTCCGTCCGTGTGTGTCTCACCTGCGGTAGTCGTCCGTCCGTGTGTGTCTCACCTGCGGTAGTCGTCCGTGTGTGTCTCACCTGTGGTAGTCGTCCGTCCGTCTGTGTCTCACCTGTGGTAGTCGTCCGTGTGTGTCTCACCTGTGGTAGTCGTCCGTCCGTCTGTGTCTCACCTGTGGTAGTCATCCGTCCGTGTGTGTCTCACCTGTGGTAGTCGTCCGTGTGTGTCTCACCTGACGTAGTCGTCCGTCCGTCTGTGTCTCACCTGTGGTAGTCGTCCGTGTGTGTCTCACCTGTGGTAGTCGTCCGTGTGTGTCTCACCTGTGGTAGTCGTCCGTCCGTGTGTGTCTCACCTGCGGTAGTCATCCGTCCGTGTGTGTCTCACCTGCGGTAGTCGTCTGTCTGTCTGTCTGTGTCTCACCTGTGGTAGTCGTCCGTCCGTCCGTCTGTCCGTCTGTCTGTCTGTCTGTGTCTCACCTGTGGTAGTCGTCCGTCTGTCTGTCTGTCTGTCTGTCTGTCTGTCTGTGTCTCACCTGCCAAGGCAGCAGCTACTCATCCTGGGGTCCAGCATAATTAAGGCAGTTTATACAACTTTAAAACAGTACAATACCTTCACAAATCTCACAACACACGGTGTGCCCTCAGGCCCCTACTCCACCACTACCACATCTACAGTACTAAATCCATGTGTATGCGTGTGTATGGTGCGCATGTTATTGTGTGTCTCTGCCAATGGTTGTGTTGCTTCAGTCCCCGCTGTTCCATAAGGTGTTTATCTGTTTTTTAAATCTGATTCTACTGCTGCATCAGTTCCTCTTATGTGGAATAGAGTTCCACTGTGTGCCTCCTGTCATGACGTTGCCCTCTTTTGGTACAGCAAGCCCATCCCCCTCTCCCTGCCTCCTTCAACTAGGCTGCTGTGGTCAGAGAAAGGTCGTAAATTCCTGAGAAGACCCTGCCTCATGGCCACATAGTATAGAGAGAGTGAAGTTTCATAGAGAACAAAGGAATTTCTTCCACCTCACAGAACTGGAGGTCCGAGCAAATTTCATGTTCCGGAGAAGGTATAAAAGATCGGTGAAGAATCCAGCTACGAACTGGTCCGTTTGTTACAACTTGGGAAAGCTCATGGGAGACGGTGGGCACATTACCATAACGCCGTTTATATAATAGCCTCAGATATGAGGTTTAATTGTTGTATAAGATGAATGAGTATGATACTGAAATTGTGTAATATGATTTTGAACTGTTTAATGAAGGAAAATCCAATTCCCCTTTGATTTGAACTAAATCAGAGGACCGCCCCTGTGCCCAGTTAGGGTCAGGCATCCTGGGACAGCCCCTTTTCTGAAATTCCGAATAAAACCGAACTTTGAGAAATTATCACCAGACCATTCTTTTCTCCATTAGGAGGGGACAAAGGTTGTAGACCATTGCTAAATATTTTAACCATACCACGTGGTTAAACTCTTAGACTATTGATACCAACAGAATAAGAACAAGTCTTTGATATTAATTACTAGTCTGCAGCTAGGAATTCGGTATCATTGAATGCGAAGAACGACAACCGCCGAAACATCCATTCTACAACAACATGAATGAATGTCACTCTGAACTATCCCCTCTAACCACGACAGAGAGAGAGAGAGACGGACAATTCTACAAAATAAACAACTTTTCAACAGCGATCAAGACGACACACTGAGCGTAAATATATATATTGATTGCAATTGTTCCCAAATGAGTGAGCGTTCATGTGCAAAGGATAAGCATTTCAATTATTATAATTATCAACTCTGTAGTGACTTCTCAGCTGACCCCCACTTCCCCTCGTCTAACAAGCCGCCATGCCAGTTTAGCCCACTAGGGCACATTCCCCTATCATTTCTTGTAACCACATTTCCCTTGCTGTTTTGTTTATGCATTTCTGTGAATTACTTAGTAATAAATAAATGATTGAAGACAATTGATGTATGGATGACTCATTGTGAAGACTGGGTTCGTGCAGATAACCAACAATTTACGACGTTTAGAATGAGACTAACGTGAGGTAAAGTAAATAATTCATTAATTCGAAGACTAATTGATCAGATAAAATATCTGAAAAGTTATTTTAGGAAATGATAACTTTGTAATCTGAATATATTCCTTGGTGCCCCGACTTCCTAGTTAATTACAGTTACATGATTAATCAATTTGATAGCGTAATACTAATTACAGAGAATCTTTGATAAAAACGAAGTCTTCAATTTAATGATAGTAAAGACACGACACTCCCTTTGCCTGTGAAGAGACCTCTGGTGGCATGTCTTGTGGGGTACGCATGGGTGTCTGAGCTGTGTGCTAGTAGTTTAGACAGACAGCTCGGTACATTCAACATGTCAATACCTTTCATAAATACAAGTAGTGATGAAGTCAATCTCTCCTCCACTTTGAGCCAGAAGAGATTGACATGCATATTATTAATATTAGCTCTATGTGTACATCCAAGGGCCGTGCTGCCCTGTTCTGAGCCAATTGCAATTTTCCTAAGTCCCTCTTTGTGGCACCTGATCACACGACTGAACAGTAGTCCAGGTGCTACAAAACTAGGGCCTGTAGGACCTGTCTTGTTGATAATGTTGTTAAGAAGGTAGAAACTAGGGCCTGTAGGACCTGTCTTGTTGATAATGTTGTTAAGAAGGTAGAAACTAGGGCCTGTAGGACCTGTCTTGTTGATAATGTTGTTAAGAAGGTAGAGCAGCGCTTTATTATGGACAGACTTCTCCCCATCTACACACTGTATATAGATGATTCTATTGTGTTTGTATATGTGTAACTCTGTGTTGTTGTTTTTGTTGCACTGCTTTGCTTTATCTTGACCAGGTCGCAGTTGTAAATGAGAACTTGTTCTCAACTGGCCTATTAAATAAAGGAGAAATACAATTTAAAAAAACTTAGCTACATTTACATTACATTTACATTACATTTACATTACATTTACATTTAAGTCATTTAGCAGACGCTCTTATCCAGAGCGACTCACAAACTGGTGAATCCACCTTCCGACATCCAGTGGAACAGCCACTTTACAATAGTGCATCTAAATCATTTAAGGGGGGGGGGGGTGAGAAGGATTACATTATCCTATCCTAGGTATTCCTTGAAGAGGTGGGGTTTCAGGTGTCTCCGTTGTATCAATATGTTTTGACCATGACAGGTTACAATCCAGGGTTACTCCAAGCAGTTTAGTCACCTCAACTTTCCACAGTATTCATTACAAGATGGAGGTGAGGTTTAGGGTTTAGTGAATGATTTGTCCCAAATCTTTTTACGCTGCTGCTACTCCCTGTTTATCATATATGCAGTCACTTTAACCATATCTACATGTACATACTACCTCAATAAGCCTGACTAACAGGTGTCTGTATGTAGCTTCGCTACTGTATATAGCCTCTCTACTGTATATAGCCTCTCTATTGTATATAGCCTCTCTATTGTATATATCCTGTCTTTTTACTGTTGTTTTATTTCTTTACTTACCTATTGTTCACCTAACACCTTTTTTTGCACTATTGGTTAGAGCCTGTAAGTAAGCATTTCACCTGTTGTATTCAGCGCACGTGACAAATAAACTTTGATTTTGATTTGAAATACAATGCTTTTAGTGTTATAAATATTTAGGACTAACTTATTCCTTGCCACCCATTCTGAAATTAACTGTAACTCTTTGTTAAGTGTTGCAGTCATTTCAGTCGCTGTAATAGTTAACGTGTATAGTGTTGAGTCACCCACATACATAGACACACTGGCTTTACTCAAAACCAGTGGCATGTCATCAGTAAAGATTGAACAAAGTAAAAGGGCCTAAACAGCTGCCCTGGGGAATTCCTGATTCTACCTGGATAATGTTGGAGAGGCTTCCATTAAAGAACACCCTCTGTGTTATGTTAGACAGGTAACTCTTTATCCACATTATAGCAGGGGGTGTAAAGCCATAACACATATGTTATTCCAGCAGCAGACAATGATCGAAAATGTCAAAAGCTGCACTGAAGTCTAACAAGACAGCCCCCACAAACAATTTGTCTCAGCCAATCATCAGTCATTTGTGTAAGTGCTTGTTGAATGTCCTTCCATATAAGGGTGTTGAAAGTCTGTTGTCAATTTGTTTACTGTGAAATAGCATTGTATCTGGTCAAACACCATTTTTTCCAGAAGTTTACTAAGGGTTGGTATCAGGCTGATTGGTCGGCTATTTGAGCTAGTGAAGGGGGCTTTACTATTCTTAGGTAGAGGAATGACTTTGATTCCCTCCAGCCCTGAGGGCACACTTTCTAGTAGGCTTAAATTGAAGATGTGGCAAATAGGAGTTGCAATATTGTCCGCTATTATCCTCAGTAATTTTCTCAGACCCTGGTGGTTTGTCGTTGTTGATCAACAATACTTTTTTCACCTCGTCCATACTGACTTTACGGAATTCAAAAATACAATTCTGGTCTTTTATAATTTGGTCCCTCGATATATTTGGATGTGTAGTGTCAGCGTTTGTGTGGCTGTATCTCTCACCTGTAGTAGTTGTGTGGCTGTATCTCTCACCTGTAGTAGTTGTGTGGCTGTATCTCTCACCTGTACTAGTTGTGTGGCTGTATCTCTCACCTGTAGTAGTTGTGTGGCTGTATCTCTCACCTGTAGTAGTTGTGTGGCTGTATCTCTCACCTGTAGTAGTTGTGTGGCTGTATCTCTCACCTGTAGTAGTTGTGTGGCTGTATCTCTCACCTGTAGTAGTTGTGTGGCTGTATCTCTCACCTGTAGTAGTTGTGTGGCTGTATCTCTCACCTGTAGTAGTTGTGTGGCTGTATCTCTCACCTGTAGTAGTTGTGTGGCTGTATCTCTCACCTGTAGTAGTTGTGTGGCTGTATCTCTCACCTGTAGTAGTTGTGTGGCTGTATCTCTCACCTGTAGTAGTTGTGTGGCTGTATCTCTCACCTGTAGTAGTTGTGTGGCTGTATCTCTCACCTGTAGTAGTTGCGTGGCTGTAGCTCTCTGTTCTGGGTTCTTCACCAGACATTTCTTTACAAAGTGTGTGAAGTTGTCTGTCCACAGCTCAGGCTTCCTGAACGTAGGTGGAGGGTTGGTTGGGATCATGAAAATAGCCTGACAGTAATACAGAGGAAGAAGAGACAGAAAACACCTAGTTAAGCAGGTAGTATAGAAGCCTCAATGTAAACCCTAATGAATGTCTATAGACCGCTTGGTACAGAACCTCTCTGTAACCCTAATGAATGTCTATAGACCGCTTGGTACGGAACCTCTCTGTATCCCTAACGAATGTCTATAGACCGCTTGGTACTGAACCTCTCTGTATCCCTAACGAATGTCTATAGACCGCTTGGTACTGAACCTCTCTGTATCCCTAACGAATGTCTATAGACCGCTTGGTACGGAACCTCTCTGTAACCCTAACGAATGTCTATAGACCGCTTGGTACCGAACCTCTCTGTAACCCTAATGAATGTCTATAGACCGCTTGGTACGGAACCTCTCTGTAACCCTAACGAATGTCTATAGACCGCTTGGTACCGAACCTCTCTGTAACCCTAACGAATGTCTATAGACCGCTTGGTACTGAACCTCTCTGTATCCCTAACGAATGTCTATAGACCGCTTGGTACTGAACCTCTCTGTATCCCTAACGAATGTCTATAGACCGCTTGGTACTGAACCTCTTTGTATCCCTAACGAATGTCTATAGACCGCTTGGTACGGAACCTCTCTGTAACCCTAACGAATGTCTATAGACCGCTTGGTACCGAACCTCTCTGTAACCCTAATGAATGTCTATAGACCGCTTGGTACGGAACCTCTCTGTAACCCTAACGAATGTCTATAGACCGCTTGGTACCGAACCTCTCTGTAACCCTAATGAATGTCTATAGACCGCTTGGTACGGCACCTGCAAGGCACCCGACCGCAAGGCACTACAAAAGTGTGTTGAGTAAGGCCCAGTTCATCACTGGGGCCGAGAGCTCCCTGGCATCCAAGACCTTTATATCAGGCAGTGTCAGAGGAAGGTCCTAAAAATGTGTCAGACTCCAGCCACCCAAGTCATAAACTGTTCTGTGTGCTACCGCACGGCAAACGATACCGCTGCACTAAGTGTGGAACCAACAGGACCCTGAACAGCTTCTACCTCCAAGCCATAAGACTGCTAAACAAGACCGCTAAATAGCTAATCAAATGCCTACCGGACTACCTGCATTGACCCTTTTTTCCACTAACGCTCTTGCACGGACTCTATGCACACACACAGTACCAGTCAAAAGTTTGGACACACCTACTCATTCAAGAGTTTTTCTTTTTACTATTTTCTACATTGTAGAATAGCAATGAAGACATCACAACTTTGAAACACATATGGAATCATGAAGTAACAAAAAAAAGTGTTAAACAAATCAAAATATACTTTATATTCTTCAAAGTTGCCACCCTTCACCTAGATGACAGCTTTGCACACTCTTGGCATTCTCTCAACCAGCTTAACCTGGAATGCTTTTACATCAGTCTTGAAGGAATTCCCACATATGCTGAGCATTTGTTGTCTGCTTTTCCTTCACTCTGCGGTCCAACTCATCCTAAATCATCTCAACTGGGTTGAGGTTGGGTGATTGTAGAGGCCAGGACATCTGATGCAGCACTCCATCACTCTCCTTCTTGGTCAAATAGCCCTTACACAGCATGGAGGTGTGTGTTGAGTCATTGTCCTGTTGAAAAACAAATGATAGTCTCACTAAGCCCAAACCAGATGGGATGGCGTGTTGCTGCAGAATGTTGTGGTAGCCATGCTGGTTATGTGCCTTGAATTCTAAATAAATCACTGACAGTGTCATCAGCAAAGCACCCCCACACCATAACACCACCTCCTCCATGCTTTACGGTGGGAAATACTCATGTGGAGATCATCCGTTCAGCCACACTGTAACGGTTTTGACTTGAGGTTATTATTTATAGGGTGCCAGGTAGGTTGTGCCTACCAGAGAAAACATTGGTTTCTCCTTTTGGTTTGGGAGGGAATGAGTCCCATCTGGTCCGTCAAGTCTATACCAATACAAAGGACTTGTGCAAAAGTCAGGATGGAAATAAACTTTTCATAAACCCTTAAAACATTGGAAAGAACTTCAAAAACAACTATATTCTTTTGCGTGGGTTGTATTAGCAACATCAATGATTACACACACATATTATTATATCACAATGAGTTCTGGTTCTTCTAGAAATGTCCTGTACCTCGGGTTTAAAAAGAGTCCAGCCCGGTAAAGGACTTCAGGGAACACCCGTGACCTTAGTCACGCAATGTTTGTCCGTTCATTCAAGTGTAGCGTAAACCCAGTATTAATCATACAATCCATATAACAATTATTTTCCCACAGAACTTTAAAGCGTATCAACTCTTACTAAGTCCTCAACTACAACTAACTACATAAATCATCACCGTATACATGACATCAAAACAAATGAAATACCGTATACAAAAAGGTTGTAGTCAGTCGGTCAGTCAGACAATCCGCCAATAGATCTCCAGCGGAGAAAGGCCACGGAGAACAGAGAGGTGTAGTCCACGGACGCAAAGAGTGGATCCGATCCTGGATAAACTCTATTAGGCTACAAAACACACGTTTAACGGCAACAAAACAACGGAATCGAGAAGCGTCGGAACTGAGGGTTGACCACATCCTCATTCACGTCTCCATAAAAAAAAAAACTTTTGCGCAGCTGATGCTGGCTATTTAATTGGGAATTAAAGGGAAAGCGCCTTATTGGAAGGAGCTGCACTGAGACGGTTCAGAAATATTCAGGGCCGTCACAGTGGGTTATGTAATTACAACACAACAGCTCGTCTCACAAAGACATGGCGGTTGGAACCAAAAATCTCAAATTTAGACTCATCAGACCAAAGGACAGATTTCCACAGGTCTAATGTCCATTGCTCGTGTTTCTTGGCCCAAGCAAATCTCTTATTATTGGTGTCCTTTAGTAGTGGTTTCTGATTCACGCAGTCTCCTCTGAACAGTTGATGTTGAGATGTGTCTGTTACTTGAACTCTGTGAAGTATTTATTTGGGCTGCTATTTCTGAGGCTGGTAACTCTAATGAACTTATCCTCTGCAGCAGAGGTAACTATGGGTCCTCCTTTCCTGTGGCGGTCCTCATGAGCGCCAGTTTCATCATTGCGCTTGATGGTTTTTGCGACTGCACTTGAAGAAACTTTCAGAATTCCTGAAATGTTCCGTATTGACTGACCTTCATGTCTTAAAGTAATGATGGACTGTTGTTTCTCTTTGCTTATTTGAGCTGTTTTTGCCATAATATGGACTTGGTCTTTTACCAAATAGGGTTATGTTCTGTATACCACCCCTACCTTGTCACAACACAACTGATTGGCTCAAACACATTAAGGAAAGAAATTCCACAAATGAAGTTAAGGCACACCTGTTAATTGACATGCATTCCAGGTGACTACCTCATGAAGCTGGTTCAGAGAATGCCAAGAGTGTGCAAAGCTGTCATCAAGGTGGCTACTTTGAAGAATCTCAACTATATTTTGATTTGTTTAACACTTTTTTAGTAACTACATGATTCCATGTGTAATTTCATAGTTTTGATGTCTTCACTATTATTCTACAGAGTAGAAAATAGTCAAAATAAAGAAACACTTTTGACCAGTCAGAAGTTGACAGCGACTCATTCAAGGGTTTATCTTTATTTGTACTATTTTCTACATTGTAGAATAATAGTGAAGACATCAAAACTATGAAATTACACATATGGAATCATGTAGTTACCAAAAAAGGGTTATAAAATATATTTTGAAGAATGTTTATTTGTGATTCTGAGACATCCAGGTGTTTGTGAAGTATCCCAGATGTCTTATTTTTCAGGTATAGTCACCAGCGAGGTGAATTATAATCAACATGTAGACTAACCTCACTGAACTGTCCTGCCCAAACTCAGACTCACCCTCATGGGATGTATATCAGCGTAGGGAGGTTTGCCCTCAGCCACCTCTATAGAGGTGATGGCCAGGGTTAGAGGTTAGACTCACCCTCATGGGATGTATATCAGCGTAGGGAGGTTTGCCCTCAGCCACCTCTATAGAGGTGATGGCCAGGGTTAGAGGTCAGACTCACCCTCATGGGATGTATATCAGCGTAGGGAGGTTTGCCCTCAGCCATCTCTATAGAGGTGATGCCCAGGGACCAGATGTCTGCCACACAGTTATATCCTATCTCCTGGATGACCTCTGGAGCCATCCAGAACGGAGTCCCGATCACTGTGTTCCGCTTTGCCATCGTGTCCTAGACAGGGACAGAATAATACGAGCATTAGTCTCATCTATATATAAACTTCTGTGATACACTAATACAATCACTACAAGGATAATAAGAACGCCTGATCAAACTGACACCAGATTACATCGTTAGACAGTCAGAATTCACTTCAGGGAGACAGAGAGAGTTGAAGACAGACATGCAGACACAGACAGACAGACAGACACAGACAGACAGACACAGACAGACACAGACAGACACAGACATGCAGACACAGACATGCAGACACAGACAGACAGACAGACAGACACAGACAGACACAGACAGACAGACAGACAGACAGACGGACGGACGACTACCACAGGTGAGACACAGACAGACAGACAGACAGACAGACAGACAGACGGACGGACGGACGACTACCACAGGTGAGACACAGACAGACAGACAGACAGACAGACAGACAGAGACACACACACAGACATGCAGACATGCAGACACAGACAGACAGACAGACAGACACAGACAGACACAGACAGACACACAGACAGACAGACACACAGACATGCAGACAGACATGCAGACAGACATGCAGACAGACAGACAGACATAGACATGCAGACAGACAGACAGACATGCAGACAGACAGACAGACATGCAGACACAGACAGACATGCAGACAGACATGCAGACACAGACAGACATGCAGACACAGACAGACATGCAGACACAGACAGAAATGCAGACACAGACAGACATGCAGACACAGACAGACATGCAGACACAGACATGCAGACACAGACATGCAGACACAGACAGGCAGACACAGACAGACATGCAGACACAGACATGCAGACACAGACATAGACATGCAGACACAGACAGACAGACATGCAGACGCAGACAGACATGCAGACACAGACATGCAGACACAGACAGACAGGCAGACACAGACATGCAGACACAGACATGCAGACACAGACAGACATGCAGACACAGACATGCAGACACAGACAGACAGGCAGACACAGACATGCAGACACAGACATGCAGACACAGACAGACAGGCAGACACAGACATGCAGACACAGACAGACATGCAGACACAGACATGCAGACACAGACAGACATGCAGACACAGACATGCAGACACAGACATGCAGACAGACATGCAGACAGACATGCAGACGCAGACAGACATGCAGACACAGATGCAGACAGACAGGCAGACAGACAGGCAGACACAGACAGACAGGCAGACACAGACATAGACATGCAGACACAGACAGACAGACATGCAGACGCAGACAGACATGCAGACACAGACATGCAGACACAGACAGACATGCAGACACAGACAGACATGCAGACACAGACATGCAGACACAGACAGACAGGCAGACACAGACATGCAGACACAGACATGCAGACACAGACAGACATGCAGACACAGACATGCAGACACAGACAGACATGCAGACACAGACATGCAGACATGCAGACAGACATGCAGACAGACATGCAGACGCAGACAGACATGCAGACACAGATGCAGACAGACAGGCAGACAGACAGGCAGACACAGACAGACAGGCAGACTCAGACATGCAGACAGACATGCAGACAGACATGCAGACGCAGACAGACATGCAGACACAGATGCAGACAGACAGGCAGACAGACATGCAGACGCAGACAGACATGCAGACACAGATGCAGACAGACAGGCAGACAGACAGGCAGACTCAGACAGACAGGCAGACTCAGACAGACAGGCAGACTCAGACAGACAGGCAGACTCAGACAGACAGGCAGACTCAGACAGGCAGACTCAGACAGGCAGACTCAGACAGGCAGACTCAGACAGGTAGACTCAGACAGGTAGACTCAGACAGGTAGACTCAGACAGGTAGACTCAGAAAGGTAGACTCAGACAGGTAGACTCAGACAGGTAGACTCAGACAGGTAGACAGACCGTGAGTTGTCCCGCTACTCCAAAGTCAGCCAGTTTGGCATGGCCCTCTGTGTTGAGGAGAATGTTGCCTGCCTTGATGTCTCTGTGGATCTTCCTCATGAAATGCAGATACTCCAGACCTTTCAATGTGGACTTGAGGATGGTGGCTATCTCATCCTCTGTGAGCTTTACAAGAGGAGATGGTATAAATGATTCATTCTGATAATTCTGTAGTCTATGAATATACATTAACATGAGAAATGAATGGTAAAAGGCTACCAAAATACAAAAGGGCATGTTCATTCTCACACTTTTAGTCAATCTACTGACCGTCTTATTGCGTAGTCTGATGATGTCTGAAACAGAGCCGGCTCCACAGTACTCCATCACTATCCACAGGTCTGTGTTCTTAAAGTAGCTGCCATAGTACTTCACCACATAGGGACTGGACAGGAGGAGAGACAGTGAACAAACAATTATTGATGAAAGGTGAGCAAACAGAGTGTGTGGTACTGGTTATAGTAACAGAGTGTGGGGTACTGGTTATAGTAACAGAGTGTGGGGTACTGGTTATAGTAACAGAGTGTGGGGTACTGGTTATAGTAACAGAGTGTGGGGTACTGGTTATAGTAACAGAGTGTGGGGTACTGGTTATAGTAACAGTGTGTGGGGTACTGGTTATAGTAACAGAGTGTGGGGTACTGGTTATAGTAACAGAGTGTGGGGTACTGGTTATAGTAACAGAGTGTGGGGTACTGGTTATAGTAACAGAGTGTGGGGTACTGGTTATAGTAACAGAGTGTGGGGTACTGGTTATAGTAACAGAGTGTGGGGTACTGGTTATAGTAACAGAGTGTGGGGTACTGGTTATAGTAACAGAGTGTGGGGTACTGGTTATAGTAACAGAGTGTGGGGTACTGGTTATAGTAACAGTGTGTGTGTGGTACTGGTTATAGTAACAGTGTGTGGGGTACTGGTTATAGTAACAGAGTGTGGGGTACTGGTTATAGTAACAGAGTGTGGGGTACTGGTTATAGTAACAGTGTGTGTGTGGTACTGGTTATAGTAACAGTGTGTGTGGTACTGGTTATAGTAACAGAGTGTGGGGTACTGGTTATAGTAACAGAGTGTGGGGTACTGGTTATAGTAACAGAGTGTGGGGTACTGGTTATAGTAACAGAGTGTGGGGTACTGGTTATAGTAACAGTGTGTGTGTGGTACTGGTTATAGTAACAGAGTGTGGGGGTACTGGTTATAGTAACAGAGTGTGGGGTACTGGTTATAGTAACAGAGTGTGGGGTACTGGTTATAGTAACAGAGTGTGGGGTACTGGTTATAGTAACAGTGTGTGGGGTACTGGTTATAGTAAGTGTGTGTGGTACTGGTTATAGTAACAGAGTGTGGGGTACTGGTTATAGTAACAGAGTGTGGGGTACTGGTTATAGTAACAGAGTGTGGGGTACTGGTTATAGTAACAGAGTGTGGGGTACTGGTTATAGTAACAGAGTGTGGAGTACTGGTTATAGTAACAGAGTGTGGGGTACTGGTTATAGTAACAGAGTGTGGGGTACTGGTTATAGTAACAGAGTGTGGGGTACTGGTTATAGTAACAGTGTGTGGGGTACTGGTTATAGTAACAGAGTGTGGGGTACTGGTTATAGTAACAGAGTGTGGGGTACTGGTTATAGTAACAGAGTGTGGGGTACTGGTTATAGTAACAGAGTGTGGGGTACTGGTTATAGTAACAGAGTGTGGGGTACTGATTATAGTAACAGAGTGTGGGGTACTGGTTATGTGATTGTGGAGGAGACCGTTCTCCTCTCACTAGCCTCTGGAGCCATACTAGCTCTGACTGATGAACGTCTGGGCCAGAGAGTCTTTCCTCTCTTACATACAGAATACCTGTCACACTGCTGCATGATGGATATCTCCTTGATGATCTCCTGGAGGTCTGACTCAACAGGCACCTGTTTGATAGCCACCACCTGGCCTGACTCCTTATGGATGGCTTTAAACACACTGCCATAGGACCTGGAGATTATGAAAGACAGTGGAAATGATGCAGAAAGTACCAAAGACCAGGGCCCAGATTCACAAAACACATGTAAAAATGTAAGCATCTTAAGAAAAAATAAGAAGTTCATGAGATAGTTTGTAAGGGTAATACCCCAACAATATCTTAAGATACATATTAGTGGTTCCATCAGCTGTTGCATAAATAATCTAGTCATTATTATAATGTCAATTTACATGAACATCTCTTTATTTTCATTATAAGCGTTATTCAAGTTATAATGCTGTAAGAAAATATATGAATGAATGAATATTCTCACCCTTCACCTAGTTTTTCCAGAAGATCAAAGACCTCCTCTGGTTGTTTTGTGAGACTGTCTTCACTCAGTTTCTTCAGCTTGCTGTGGAGGAAGTTTGAGCATGAACAATAGAAATATAATGGATAGAACAGGCGTCCCTATTCAAGTCAATGATGGGAGACTGGCAGACCCCACACTATAACCAGTACCACACAGTGTACCCATGCCTGGAAGTAAAAGCAGGAAGTGTACCATTCAATCTGCATTGTGATTTGTTGATTAAACAAACAAAAAAATACATTCCATGAGCTACATCAGTTAGCATCATATGAATTAGCATTCTACATTACCATGACAAATCCAGGATCAGTTTTAAGATATGTTTAATTAGCATGGAAATGATGGCATCACAACACCAGAGAGCCATTAGAGTGACCCATTATTTTATCGTCAAATTGCCAGAGTTGAGGGTTCAATATCTTTCTATTCATTTCAATTTCACAGTATGAACAACATGACTGACATTGTGGAACTGGGTCTACATAGATTTTAATGTAATTTATGTCAAAGTAGTTAGCTAGCTTTTCAGGCATAAATGTAAACATGACAAGAACATATAATACATTTTCAGACCGTTTCTGTCTAACTAGAAAACTAGCCCGCCGGTAGCTACATTAAGGTAAACCATAAAATGTCTAGTTGGATAACTACAAGTCAAGCTTTGACTCATAATGGTGAAGCTAACACTCTAGCTGGCTAGCTTATAAAACATGACAAATATTGTTAGTAAACTTGCTAAATGTGTCTAACTCCCACACACCTTTTGGGCGCTGTCGGCTCCATGCTTTACAACTTCAAATAGTCGCCCTTGTTTAAAACGCTAAAATATAACAAATTCAAACTAATATTTGTGATATTTTCTGTTTCTGTCGTTGTTTTTAGGCAAGAGGTCCGGTCAGCTGTAGTGTAAAAGGTTTATTCTTCTTTAACTTTTATCGGGGGAATCGCAAACAACTGATGCGCATACAACGCCTCCTACTGTACCGGAGTGTGAGGCCACACCACACCTACCACCTCCGATACTTCACCCTGCTTTCACTTCAATTTCTCCTCCTGTCATCAGCTCACTCTGCTTACACTTTCTACCATTCTTCTTTAAACAAACCATCTCCCTTTTTAACCGATTCAAGCGTACCCTCATCCTCCCACTCTCTTAGACCTCCTCTGCCTCTCTTTTTCCCTCCATTCCTCCTATTCCAAGTATACGTGTCCTTATGATAATACTGCACTTCTCCTGACATATATAGTGTTCTTGCCTTCTCAAGGAACGCCATTTAACCGGCTGCCACAATCTCCGTAGTGCTCCACAGTACAGTGCTTTTCCATTTAAAAAAAGCGCACTCTTCCAACCACATCCACTCTTCCACACATCCCCCAGTTGAGTTTCCCTTCCTATAGAAGAACAGAATTCCCTCCACGAACCTTTCTTTGCATTCTAGAAAACACTCTCTTTCTCTGAAAGACTATCATGCTATCAAATATCAAATTATTCTTTAAAGTTTTAAAAGCCTTATCACATGCTTCAGTCCACCAAGGAACTATACTTCGACTTATTTGAAAAGCCTTTAAGGCATCATCAAAGATTTTTATAACTAACTCATTTTATAACTAACTCATTGTGCGGCAGTATCAAAGATAATCTAGACAAACCACAGCCTGTTATTTGCAATGGGAACAATTGAGTCATAGTGGGCAGAACACGCAAGGATGGTGCAGAGCCATGCACGAGTTCGCATATTGGCGTGTTCTAGCATATATTTTCATTTTTCCGTTAGGGAACGCCTGCTCTGTGAAGTGTTCATGCGCAATAACTCAATTTTATTTTATTTAACCTTTATTTAACTAGGCAAGTCAGTTAACAGAAAACTGTTTGGGAACAGAAAACTGTATTGAGATCAAATGTTTCAACGATGACAACATTTTGTAGAATTCCATCTCATCCCATCTTCCCACACTGCCCGCCACTCGGCTTCTTCTCATCACCATATTTGGTAGTGAGTGGAAACGCCAAACGGATGCTTCACATTTATACATCCGGTAAAATATCTGTCTCATTGTTCTATCTGTGGTGATATCGTCTTCGGATTTGCAGTGTGTAACGGCGCTTACATGAACCGAACATCGCCCTCTGCTGTTCTGGAGCTGTGAACCTAAAATCATCCAAGTCCCGTCGAGAAAAAAACGAAGTATGGCTTGTGACAAACATAGAACGACTCCTATGTACCGATTGTTATATTTAATTTGACATCAAACTGCTAGAAAATATATTGAATAAAGCGTCATTGTAAATAAGAATTTGTTCTTTAACTGACTTGCCTAGTTAAATAAAGATTAAATAAAAAATAAAACTCGCCAAGCATTGATGGACCAATTACAATGGAGGATTAGGTAACCAATCACGAATCACGTTGTTGCGACGTCCAGTACGACTGCGCACGCTGGCATGAGAGAAACAAAAAACATATTTATCAACTTTCTAAACCGGTAGGCTACCTTAATGACTAATTATTTCAAGTTGAATTGGTTTTTAGCACGCGATATATGCTTTGATATTTCTCAGTTATTATTTTGAAGTTAGCCTGCTAACGCTAGCCAGGAAAACATTCATATCAGGGTAACTAGCTAAGGCTAAACCACAGATACAAGGGGTTAGTTATCATAATATTTGGCTAAAATGCTGTGAGATAATTATGCCTTTGGCTCACTTTGCAAACCTGTTATATGTTAGCTAGTCATTACAATCTCATTTATAAGCCATGCTGGTTCGGCTATTTCAGAAATGTGTCATATGTCTACACACACACAGGTAGTACAGGAGTGGCATGAGGGCATACACTTATTGTGTTGTGAAATGTATTGTATTGTTTTTAAAATTGCATAACTGCCTTCATTTTGCTGGACACCAGGAAGGCAACAGCTAATGGGGATTCATAATACATACAAATACACTCCCAAACGGTACTGACAATGTTTAATCTGATTTTTCTCCAGATTCAAGCATGGACACTCAAAAAGATGTGCAACCCCCCAAGCAACAGCCTATGATCTACATATGTGGGGGTAATGTCTGCTGTTCTGAAACTAATATTCTATCATACTGTACATGGGGTGCTATTTTTCTAAAAATCCATGCTTTGTCTTTGTACTGTAACGAAGACTATTAGTAACTTTTCATAACATGCCCCCTCAGTTGTCTACCCTTGTTTTGTTCACCCATATCTATACATGTATCTACATGGTTGATGTACTACTGCAGCTCATGCCTTACAGAATGCTTACCAGTATGTCTGCTGTAGTGGCTGAAATGTTGTTTTCTCTCCAAACAGAATGCCACACTGAAAATGAAATTAAGGCTCGTGATCCAATCAGATGCAGAGAGTGTGGATACAGAATCATGTACAAGAAGAGAACAAAGAGATGTATCCTTTTAAATAGTGTTTCTGCTGCACTTATTTTCCTGTTCGCTGCTATTTGCCACAGAAAAATCATTGCCGCCAAGCAAAAAAAAATATATTTAATGTGAAAATATATTTCTGCCGAGGCACACTTTGAAGATGCTAGAACAGTAGACATTTTACTTTTCCTGTGCAAATGAAATGAGTGATTAATAGAAAAATCTGACAAGCCCATAGTAGAATAGTTGGTCTATTTACCTAGTTGGCTTGTTGTGTGTTCTATGTGAAAGGAATATTCTGTTATGGCTCAAGTTATGAGTGCCATAGGGCATTGTGTCAAGAAGCAGTGCGGCTTGGTTGGGTTGTGTTTCAGAGGACACACGGCTCTCCCGAGTCCGTACAGGAGTTGCAGCGATGAGACAAGATTGTCACTACCAATTGGATACCACGAAAAAGGGGTAAAAAAAAATTTAAACATATTTTTATTTATTTTTATGAGTGCCTTAGGGAATATGGATATGGATTCTGACAAGCAGTCAATGAACAACAATTCTTGCAGTAGCAAAAACAAATATTCCAAAAATGTTAAAAGAATTCTAACAAATAATTTTACCAATGTATTATTGGGCTCATTTCTGGAGGTGGAAATTCTATTTTAGATGGTGTTTGCATAATTTTATTGTCATTCATTTTGGAGTAGAATGACCTTTTAAAAGGTCACCAGAACGGAGCTTCGGTCTTTCTACATAAGAATTCTAGGAGGGACCCAATCATTACTGTACATTATAGAAAATTGCCCTGTGATAGACTAACATCCTACTTGTACATCAAGCTGACTCACGCTACAAAAACAGGAGATAGGCTCCTGCTCATATTAGCCGTTATGGCTCGCACAAGCCAAGACTCGTGCAAGGCTACTTACTATATGAAATAATATTTTCCATTCTTGTTGCTATTCCTCGACTCCCAGACTCCAGTGGTTGTGTTTGATGCGCGGTGAAGTGGACGACTACAACATTGACTCATTTTTGTTCTGTTAGTTTTTAGTGTGTCACAGTATTGCATCAAGTCACCTACACTTCATATTCTTTCTAGGAAATCCCACAGGCTTGGGAAGCAGTGCCAGTATGGGTGCCCAGTTGGTTGATTATGTTCCTGCAACTGTAATCAATGATAGATATGGTTTATAAAATTCATCCTGATTGATTGAACTTGTGGTTTTTGCACATCAAGAAATGAAATTGAACAATATTGTTATCATTTGAAAATACAAAGAATGCAAATGTGTTAATTAGAAACAACAGAATCTATATAAATCAGATTTAAACATCAGTTGGCCTTAGTTGCTTCAGGGTTGTTGAGTCGAAGCAGACAAAAAATAGATATCACCCAAAAATAAATATTGGACACTGTTAAAACATTTGCATGGAGAAAAGCACCAGGAATGGACAGCTTTCTCATAGAATTAACATTTTGGGACAAAGTAGCCCCCCTATTTACACAAATGACAACATACAGCACTCAATTTTTTACTTAGGCAAGTCAGTTAAGAACAAATTCTTATTTTTAATGACAGCCTAGTGGGTTAACTGCCTTGTTCAGGGGCAGAATGACAGATGTGTACCTTGTCAGCTTGGGATTTGAACTTTCAACCTTTCAGTTACAAGTCCAACGCTCTAACCACTAGGCTACGCTGCCGCCCCATTCAGTACTTCCTACTTCCATGTATGAAAGAGTTATTTCAGTTCTGTTAAAATCTGGAGAGTCCCCTGCTCATTATAGATCCATAAGTTTAAGAAATTGTGACAATATAATAACAAAGCTCATAAGCAATAGAATGGCAAAAGTCTTACCAGATTTGATACATATCTATCAAACAGGATTTATAAAAAATTTACACAAACAAATACAAGAACATGTTTCAGTTTAATACAATACGCTAAAAAAACAAGATCTAGATTTATTAATAATGGCTGTTGATGCCGAAAAGGCTTTCGACAATCTTGAATGGCCTTTTCTATTCAAAACTTTGGAAGCTTTTAACTTTCCAGCTGAAATAATACATTTAATAAAAACATTTCTTTAAATGTGCTAAAGCAAAAATATACACAAATAATACATTATCTGATAAAATTGCTTTAGAAAGGGGAACAAGACAGGGATGTTGTCCACTCATGTTTGCACTGGAAATTGAACCGCTTCCAGAAAGAATTAGATAGGACACAAACATATCAGTATTGATAAACATGAATATAAACTAAACATATTTGCAGATGATCCCCCTCATATACCTGACCAATATTGAAAACTCAACCCCCTTGCTAAAAATATTTTCAGAATGTTCTAAAATCTCAGGATATGAAATTAACGTGGATAAAAAGAAAGAAAGCATAACTCATGATCTACAGCAATCCTCTAAGTTAGGGGTGTCAAACTTATTCCATTATTCCTAGTGTCTGCTGGTTTTTGGTTGTTCCTTTCAATTAAGACCTAGAAAACCAGGTTAGGGGAGTTCCTTACTGAGACCTAGACAACCAGGTGAGGGGAGTTCCTTACTGAGACCTAGACAACCAGGTGAGGGGAGTTCCTTACTGAGACCTAGACAACCAGGTGAGGGGAGTTCCTTACTGAGACCTAGACAACCAGGTGAGGGGAGTTCCTTACTGAGACCTAGACAACCAGGTGAGGGAGTTCCTTACTGAGACCTAGACAACCAGGTGAGGGGAGTTCCTTACTGAGACCTAGACAACCAGGTGAGGGGAGTTCCTTACTGAGACCTAGACAACCAGGTGAGGGGAGTTCCTTACTGAGACCTAGACAACCAGGTGAGGGGAGTTCCTTACTGAGACCTAGACAACCAGGTGAGTGGAGTTCCTTACTGAGACCTAGACAACCAGGTGAGTGGAGTTCCTTACTGAGACCTAGACAACCAGGTGAGTGGAGTTCCTTACTGAGACCTAGACAACCAGGTGAGTGGAGTTCCTTACTGAGATCTAGACAACCAGGTGAGGGGGGTTCCTTACTGAGATCTAGACAACCAGGTGAGGGGGGTTCCTTACTGAGATCTAGACAACCAGGTGAGGGGAGTTCCTTACTAATTAGTGACCTTAATTCATCAATCAAGAACAAGAGAGGAGCAAAAACCCGCAGACACTCGGCCCTCTGTGGAATGAGTTTGACACCTGTGCTTTAAGTGGTCCGCAAAAAATATAAAATACTTAGGATTCTTAATAAGTGCCAACAAATATATAAAGATAACTTTATTCCATTACTCAACCACATGAAAGCAGATCAAACTAAATGGAATAATCTTCCCATGAATCTTACAGGGAGAATAAAACTCTTTAGAACGGCATGGCTGACAAAGGTTTTGGTTTTATTTTTGGGAATACCAATTACCCACCGAAGACATTCTTTAAAAAGTATACTCTGTCAAAACAGACTTTATGGGCAGTTAAAACTCATAGAATAAAAAGCAAAGTTTTACATCTTCCCGAGTCTGAGGGTGGTAGTAACCTTCCTGGGGGTGGTTTTAACCTTCCTGAGGGTGGTTTTAACCTTCCAGAGAGTGGTTTTAACCTTCCAGAGGGTGGTAGTAACCTTCCAGAGAGTGGTTTTAACCTTCCAGAGAGTGGTTTTAACCTTCCAGAGGGTGGTAGTAACCTTCCAGAGGGTGGTTTTAACCTTCCTGGGGGTGGTTTTAACCTTCCTGAGGGTGGTTTTAACCTTCCAGAGAGTGGTTTTAACCTTCCAGAGGGTGGTAGTAACCTTCCAGAGAGTGGTTTTAACCTTCCAGAGAGTGGTTTTAACCTTCCTGGGGGTGGTTTTAACCTTCCTGGGGGTGGTTTTAACCTTCCTGAGGGTGGTAGTAACCTTCCTGAGGGTGGTAGTAACCTTCCTGAGGGTGGTAGTAACCTTCCTGAGGGTGGTAGTAACCTTCCTGAGGGTGGTAGTAACCTTCCTGAGGGTGGTATTAACCTTCCAGAGAGTGGTTTTAACCTTCCTGGGGGTGGTTTTAACCTTCCAGATGGTGGTTTTAACCTTCCTGAGTCTGAGGGTGGTTTTAACCTTCCTGCGGGTGGTTTTAACCTTCCAGAGGGTGGTTTTAACCTTCCAGAGGGTGGTTTTAACCTTCCTGAGTCTGAGGGTGGTTTTAACCTTCCTGAGTCTGAGGGTGGTTTTAACCTTCCTGAGTGAGGGTGGTTTAAACCTTTCTGAGTCTGAGGGTGGTTTTAACCTTCCTGCGGGTGGTTTTAACCTTCCAGGGGGTGGTTTAAACCTTCCTGAGTCTGAGGGTGGTTTTAACCTTCCTGAGTCTGAGGGTGGTTTTAACCTTCCTGAGTCTGAGGGTGGTTTAAACCTTTCTGAGTCTGAGGGTGGTTTAAACCTTTCTGAGTCTGAGGGTGGTTTAAACCTTTCTGAGTCTGAGGGTGGTTTAAACCTTTC
The DNA here is from genome assembly GCF_036934945.1 of Oncorhynchus masou masou. Taxonomy (NCBI): domain Eukaryota; kingdom Metazoa; phylum Chordata; class Actinopteri; order Salmoniformes; family Salmonidae; genus Oncorhynchus; species Oncorhynchus masou. The sequence goes on from NC_088224.1 coordinate 5,287,310, forward strand.
TGAGTCTGAGGGTGGTTTAAACCTTTCTGAGTCTGAGGGTTGTTTAAACCTTTCTGAGTCAGAGGGTGGTTTAAACCTTTCTGAGTCTGAGGGTGGTTTAAACCTTTCTGAGTCTGAGGGTGGTTTAAACCTTTCTGAGTCTGAGGGTGGTTTTAACCTTCCTGCGGGTGGTTTTAACCTTCCAGGGGGTGGTTTAAACCTTCCTGAGTCTGAGGGTGGTTTTAACCTTCCTGAGTCTGAGGGTGGTTTTAACCTTCCTGAGTGAGGGTGGTTTTAACCTTCCTGAGTCTGAGGGTGGTTTAAACCTTTCTGAGTCTGAGGGTGGTTTAAACCTTTCTGAGTCTGAGGGTGGTTAAACCTTTGAGTCTGAGGGTGGTTTAAACCTTTCTGAGTCTGAGGGTGGTTTTAACCTTCCTGGGGGTGGTTTTAACCTTCCAGATGGTGGTTTTAACCTTCCTGAGTCTGAGGGTGGTTTTAACCTTCCTGCGGGTGGTTTTAACCTTCCTGCGGGTGGTTTTAACCTTCCAGAGGGTGGTTTTAACCTTCCTGAGTCTGAGGGTGGTTTTAACCTTCCTGAGTCTGAGGGTGGTTTTAACCTTCCTGAGTGAGGGTGGTTTAAACCTTTCTGAGTCTGAGGGTGGTTTTAACCTTTCTGAGTCTGAGGGTGGTTTAAACCTTTCTGAGTCTGAGGGTGGTTTTAACCTTCCTGCGGGTGGTTTTAACCTTCCAGGGGGTGGTTTAAACCTTCCTGAGTCTGAGGGTGGTTTTAACCTTCCTGAGTCTGAGGGTGGTTTTAACCTTCCTGAGTCTGAGGGTGGTTTAAACCTTTCTGAATCTGAGGGTGGTTTAAACCTTTCTGAGTCTGAGGGTGGTTTAAACCTTTCTGAGTCTGAGGGTGGTTTTAACCTTCCAGGGGGTGGTTTAAACCTTCCTGAGTCTGAGGGTGGTTTTAACCTTCCTGAGTCTGAGGGTGGTTTTAACCTTCCTGAGTCTGAGGGTGGTTTTAACCTTCCTGAGTGAGGGTGGTTTAAACCTTTCTGAGTCTGAGGGTGGTTTAAACCTTTCTGAGTCTGAGGGTGGTTTAAACCTTTCTGAGTCTGAGGGTGGTTTAAACCTTTCTGAGTCTGAGGGTGGTTTAAACCTTTCTGAGGGTGGTTTAAACCTTTCTGAGTCTGAGGGTGGTTAAACCTTTGAGTCTGAGGGTGGTTTAAACCTTTCTGAGTCTGAGGGTGGTTTTAACCTTCCTGGGGGTGGTTTTAACCTTCCTGAGTCTGAGGGTGGTTTTAACCTTCCTGAGTGAGGGTGGTTTTAACCTTCCTGAGTCTGAGGGTGGTTTTAACCTATCTGAGTCTGAGGGTGGTTTTAACCTTCCTGGGGGTGGTTTTAACCTTTCTGAGTCTGAGGGTGGTTTAAACCTTTCTGAGTCTGAGGGTGGTTTAAACCATTCTGAGTCTGAGGGTGGTTTAAACCTTTCTGAGTCTGAGGGTGGTTTAAACCTTCCTGGGGGTGGTTTTAACCTTCCTGAGTCTGAGGGTGGTTTTAACCTTCCTGAGTCTGAGGGTGGTTTTAACCTTCCTGAGTCTGAGGGTGGTTTGAACCTTTCTGAGTCTGAGAGTGGTTTAAACCTTCCTGGGGGTGGTTTTAACCTTCCAGAGGGTGGTTTTAACCTTCCTGAGTCCTAGGGTGGTTTTAACCTTCCTGAGTCTGAGGGTGGTTTTAACCTTCCTGAGTCTGAGGGTGGTTTAAACCTTTCTGAGTCTGAGGGTGGTTTTAACCTTCCAGACTTGGAATTGTATCAACTCTCTACCCAAGGCTTTTACTTGTGACTTATAGTTAAACGCACTAACGAGGAACAATGGGTACATAATCCAAATGCGCATGCTCATCCCCAGAATCTTTTTACGTGTCTATTTTCAAAGAGTTCCAAGTTCCCGCTCAGCCCAGTCAAAACTGTTCGCTGCTCTGGCCCCCCAATGGTGGAACAAACTCCCTCACGACGCCAGGACAGCGGAGTCAATCACCACCTTCCGGAGACACCTGAAACCCCACCTCTTCAAGGAATACCTAGGATAGGATAAGTAATCCTTCTCACCACCCCCCCCCTTAATGATTTAGATGCACTATTGTAAAGTGGCTGTTCCACTGGATGTCAGAAGGTGAATTCACCAATTTGTAAGTCGCTCTGGATAAGAGCGTCTGCTAAATGACTTAAATGTAAATGTAAATGTAAGATAAAGCTAAGAACATGAACAACTTCCTAGTTAAAAACAGTATAACAATATGGAAGAAAATGAAACGTATTTTACAAGAACCAATGTCACTCCCTAAAAACACAACCTTTTGGAACAATTCTTGGCTTTTCACAATTCACTGATAAATTGGTCCACATGGAAACTAAAGGCATAGAAACCATAAACAGGAAATAAATGTTTTTCCTTGACAGAATTAAAAAGTCATTTTGGACTGACCAATGTAGATACAGTATTTTCAAATACATGCAACTTAAAAGTTTCATATCATGAAATGTTGCTATATAAGTCATTTGGATATCAGAGAAACCTTGAGGGAATCTTATTTGAGTCAGAAAAGGCTGTTCATGTGATAGGTAAGATATATAAAATCTTGCAGAGAGCATATCCAACTGACAACCTCTTAGAAAAAAATATGAACTATTGGAACCAAGACTTAAAAATAGCTGATGTTGGAGGGAATGTTGGGACATAACTAACGAAGTTACAGTTGTCAAAAATGTACGCTTAATCCAGTATAAACTAATGTATATAATTTCTTATACAAAGACATGATTCACAAATTCTACAGCACAATGGCAGAATCATCTCTGAAGTGTAAAACTAACAATGACTCAATAATCCATGAGTTCTGGGAACGTTATAAAGTCCAAAAGTTATGGGCAGAGTTAAACAGATGGCTGTCAGAAGTATTACAATTTAAATGGAATTTTTATTTGTTTGTCTGCATACCGACCGGGCATGCATAATTTCCTTGTTTTTGAAAGAAAAGCACATTTTTTGCCCATTAAAATAACATCAAATTGATCAGAAATACAGTGTAGACATTGTTAATGTTGTAAATGACTATTGTAGCCACCCCGCTGATCCTCAACACTGGGGCTTCACAAGGGTGCGTGCTCAGCCCCTTCCTGTACTCCCTGTTCACCCACAACTGCGTGGCAAGTTTGCAGACGACACTAGAGTGGTAGGCTTGATTACCAACAACGACGAGACTGCCTACAGGAAGGAGGTGAGGGCCCTCGGAGTGTGGTGTCAGGAAAATAACCTCACACTCAACATCAACAAAACTAAGGAGATGATTGTGGACTTCAGGAAACAGCAGAGGGAGCACCCCCCATCCACATCGATGGGACAGTAGTGGAGATGGTGGAAAGTTTTAAGTTCCTCGGCGTACACATCACGGGCAAACTGAAATGGTCCACCCACACAGACAGTGTGGTGAAGAAGGCGCAGCAGCGCCTCTTCAACCTCAGGAGGCTGAAGAAATTTTACTTGTCACCAAAAACACTCACAAACTTTTACAGCTGCACAATCGAGAGCATCCTGGCGGGCTGTATCACCGCCTGCTACGGTAACTGCTCCGCCCACAACCGTAAGGCTCTCCAGAGGGTATTGAGGTCTGCACAACGCATCACCGGGGGCAAACTACCTGCCCTCCAGGACACCTACACCACCCGATGTTACATGAAGGCCATAAAGATCATCAAGGACATCAACCACCCGAGCCACTGCCTGTTCACCCCGCTATCATTCAGAAGGCGAGGTCAGTACAGGTGCATCAAAGCTGGGACCAAGAGACTGAAAAACAGCTTCTTTCTCAAGGCCATCAGACAGTTAAACAGCCATCACTAACATTGAGTGGCTGCTGCCAACATACTGACTCAAATCTCTAGCCACTTTAATAATTAAACATTGGATGTAATAAATGTTTCACTAGTCACTTTAAACAATGCCACTTTATATAATGTTTACATACCCTACATTACTCATCTCATACTGTACTCTATACCATCTACTGCATCTTGCCTATGCCGTTCGCCCATCACTCATCCATATACAGTGGGGAGAACAAGTATTTGATACACTGCCGATTTTGCAGGTTTTCCTACTTACAAAGCATGTAGAGGTCTGTCATTTTTTATCATAGGTGCTGTGAGAGACGGAATCTAAAACAAACATCCAGAAAATCACATTGTATGATTTTTAAGTAATTAATTAGCATTTTATTGCATGACATAAGTATTTGATCACCTACCAACCAGTAAGAATTCTGTCTCTCACAGACCTGTTAGTTTTTCTTTAAGAAGCTGTTGCCGCAATTATTAGAAAATGGAAGAAGTTCAAGATGACGGTCAATCACCCTTGGTCTGGGGCTCCATGGAAACATCATTCTTTGGGGATGCTTTTCTGCAAAGGGGACAGGACGACTGCACCGTATTGAGGGGAGGATGGATGGGGCCATGGCCAACAACCTCCTTCCCTCAGTAAGAGCATTGAAGATGGGTCGTGGCTGGGTCTTCCAGCATGACAACGACCAGAAACACACAGCCGGGGCAACTAAGGAGTGGCTCCGTAAGAAGCATCTCAAGGTCCTGGAGTGGCCTAGCCAGTATCCAGACCTGAACCCAATAGAAAATCTTTGGAGGGATTTGAAAGTCTGTTTTGCCCAGCGACAGCCCCGAAACCTGAAGGATCTGGAGAAGGTCTGTATGGAGGAGTGGGCCAAAATCCCTGCTGCAGTGTGTGCAAACCTGGTCAAGAACTACAGGAAACGTATGATCTCTGTGATTACAAACAAAGGTTTCTGTACCAAATATTAAGTTCTGCTTTTCTGATGTATCAAATACTTATGTCATGCTATAAAATGCCATTTAATTACTTAAAAATCATACAATGTGATTTTATGGATTTTTGTTTTAGATTCCGTCTCTCACAGTTGAAGTGTACATATTGTAATGACCTGACTAGATCATAAAGGAACAATTGTCCAGACAGAGGCTTGAGTTTGCGAATTGACGGTTTATTAAACCAACTTTACACAGGCTACTGTTTGGGCCGTAGCACACGCCAAAAAGATAACAGATAACCCATAAGCCAATCGTGACCTTCTCTTGGGAAGCCCAGACGTAAGAGAGAGAGAATAAAGGCTGAACCTGGTCTTAACTTCCAATGCTCACCCCCTGCCCAACCCCCTCCACGCCACTCCGCCAACCACCAGGATGCCCGGCATCAGAACATTCCAGGCATTCCCGTGATTGGCAGATAGCAGGTTGACTGACATGTCGGACCCCGCGAACACCGGGTACTGGTCAGTACAACACAACCACATCCTAGCCTAAGACATAACACACAGCTGTCTGTGCGGGTCGCTACACAGCCCCCCACCACAAAGTCCCTCGTCCCCGAGGGAACAAACAAAGTCTCTGAAGCGACCCGGAGGTCTCCTTTGCCTGCGTGGCCGTGATGGTCGCAGAGTGCCCCCTGGGAACCAGGGGATGAAGGCAGGGATATGGGGGACAAGGAAGCGGGAACGGGTAATACAGTCCGTGGCTCTGGGGAACCACGCGGTGACACAGGGGGAGACAGGGGGAGTGGGCTGTCTGGAGCCTTGTCTGCGGCACCTGAGGGTGGGTGCCTGGAGAATGTCATTGCCAGAGAGGGGAATTGTGGGGGTTCCTGGGGTTTGGGGAAAAGAGGCCCCTCTGTATGGGGCTAACCTGTCCCGGTGCAGTGCCACCTTTCTCCCCTGGGAGGAAGCTGCACCCGGTACACAACCTCCCTACCCTCTCCAGGACACTGCAGGGTCCCACCCAGTGACTGTCCAACTTGGGGCATCTGCCTTTTTTCCTTAGGGGGCTGTAGACCCAGACCAGCTCCCCAGCCACAAAGTGCCTTCCCCGGGTGTGCACGTCATAGTTCCTTTTCTGCCTCACACCTGCATTCACCAGCTGCTCTCTGGCGAAGGTGTGGGCTGTCTCCAGGCGGTCCTGGAGTCTCCGGGCATACTCCGGCCCCGGAGGAACATGAGGGCTATCCAGGGGCCGACCAACGCCATCTCCGCAGGGGTGCGGATCTCTCCCCCCAGCATGAGGAGGGCAGGCGTGCAGGAGGTGGAGTCTTGGACAGCGGAGCGGCATGCCATGAGGACCATAGGCAGGTGCTTGTCCCAGTCACGCTGGTGTTTGGAAGAGACGATGGCCAGCTGCTGTCCAAGCGTTTTGTTGAAGCGCTCCACAAGGCCATCACTTTGAGGATGGAGAGGAGTAGTGCGGGTCTTGTGCATACCCAGCCTCTCACACATGGTGGCGAACACACGGGACTCAAAGTTTCTGCCTTGGTCGCTGTGGATGGACTCTGCAGCTCCAAACCTGCTGAACATCCCCGCTGTCAGGGCGTCGACGATGGTCTCTGCCTCCTGGTCAGGCAGAGCATAGGCCTCGGGCCATTTTGTGAAATAGTCCATGGCCGTGAGCACCCAGCGGTTTCCACTGTCTGTGGTGGGGAACGGCCCAACTACATCCACTCCCACCCTCTCCATGGGAGCCCCCACTGGGAACTGTTGGAGCTGAGCATGAGAGCGGCCTGGGGGCCCTTTCTCGCTGTGCAGTTGTCACAGCGGCGACAAAAGTCCTCCACATCCCTCTTGTGCTGCCCCCAGTAGAAGCCCTGACGGAGACGGCGCAGTGTTTTTGTGACCCCAAAGTGTCCAGTCCCCACCCCCCATGAGTACTCTGGAGCACAGCCTCCCGCAATGCTTTTGGGACCACCACCTGCCACCTCTCCTCTCCCGTAGCTGACTCCTTCCATGCCCGCTGTAGCACGCCATCAGCCAGCCGCAGTCTCTCAAACTTCGACCACAACCCTTTGGTCGCGAGTGAGAGCGCTGTCACCTCTTCCCATGGTGGCCTCACCTGCACCTCTACCCACTGTAGCACTGGCTGTAGGTCTGTGTCCCGTCCCTGCTGCTGCCGCCATTCAGCCACGTCGACAGTCTGCAGCTCGCAGCAGACAGGCCCGCTCGCCCGACACACTGTGGCACAGACACCCTCCTCTGCCCGCAGCTCTCTCTCCCGTCCCTCTCTCCGTTCACAGTGGCGGCAGCCGTCTGCAGTACAGGGCCGACGGGACATGGCGTCGGCGTTGGAGTGGCGTGCCCCTGCCCTGTGCACCACCGTGAAGTCATACGGCTGAAGCTCCTCCAACCAGCGTGCCACCTGCCCCTCAGGCTCTCTGAAAGACATGAGCCACTGGAGAGCAGAGTGGTCAGTCCTTACAGTAAAGGGCAGACCACCCAGGTAGTACTTGAAGTGTTTGACGGAAGCCACAACAGCCAAGAGCTCCCGCCGGGTGACACAGTAGCGGCGCTCATGTTTGTCAAATGTTTTGCTGAAGTACGCCACCACTCTCTCCCCCTCTGGCCCCACCTGGGCCAGCACCCCACCCATGCCCACATTGCTCGCGTCTGTGTCCAGGATAAAGGGCAAGGTGAGGTCAGGGGCGAGCACGGGGCCTCGATCAGTGCACGTTTGAGGGTGTTGAACGCCTCCTCACACTCCACTGTCCAAGTGAAAGCCTTGTCCTTCGGCAGCAGGCGGTTCAGTGGAGCAGCAACGCTTGAGAAGCCCCGTACAAACCTCCTGTAGTACGAGGCCAGGCCCAGGAAGCTCTTCAGCTGACGCTGGTCGGTGGGGGTGGGCCAGTCTCTGACAGCCCCTACCTTGTCCTCCATGGTGCTGATCCCCTCCTTCCCCACTCGGTGGCCCAAGAAGGACACCTCTCTCCTCATGAAGTGGCACTTCTCGGGGTGGAGCTTCAGACCTGCGGCAGCCACCCTCTCCAGCACACGCCGTAGCGCCTCCAGGGCTGACTGGAAGGAGCTGCCATGGGCCAGGATGTCATCGAGGTATACCAGACACTGCTGTCGGGGATGCCATCCAGCACCCTGTCCATCAAACGCTCAAAAGTAGCTGGAGCGTTGCACAGGCCAAAGCACAGGACCTTGAACTGCCAGTGTCCTCTGTTAGTGGAGAACGCAGTTTTGGCTCTGGCCTCTGGGGAGAGGGGCACCTGCCAGTAGCCACTTCGGAGGTCTAGTGAGGAGAACCAGGAGGACCCCTAACCAGGTCCAGCGACTCATCGATACGTGGTATGGGGTATGAGTCCTTCCTGGTTACCTCATTCAGCCGCCTGTAGTCCGCACAGAACCTCAGCTTGCCCCCTTCTTCGGAACCATGACGACTGGCGCCGCCCAGGGGCTGTCTGAGGGCTCAATGAAGTCTGCCCGCTGCATCTCCAACACAGCCTTGTCTGCCGCCTCCTGGCGTGCCAGCGGGATACGGCGGGGACGCATCTTGATGGGTCGAGCATCACCTGTGTCGATCTCATGCTGCACCAGATGAGTCTGACCCACCTCTTCCTCACTCAACGCAAAACTGTCTCTGAATTCAAACAGCAACTGCCACAACCGTTCCTGCTGCTCGGGGTCAAGACCAACACAGTTCCTCCCATATCTCCCTCACTGCAGACAGTGTCCTCTCCTCTCCCATCTGGGGTAGCTGGGCTGGGGGTTGCGGCCCGGGCTCACAGAGGGCTGTGTCATGGAGGTAGCTGGGGAATGTAACACACCGCCGTAGGTGACAGGGGGACTGGGGAAAAGTCACACACAGCTGTGGGGAGGGGGCGCAGCCATGAGTCTCTGCTACTTTAACTGTTGGAGTAAAGGGTTTGTTGGGTTGAGTGAATGTGACATTAGGGGGGCCATGGTGACTTCCGTCCCTCCCTGGAAGCTCAGTGTGCCCCTATTTAGGTCTAACTGGCAGCCTGTGCTCCTAAGAAAGTCCAACCCCAGGATACAAGGGTCCTGCACAGCCGCCACCCACACAGGATGACGCACAGTCCTGCCCCCTACTGTCAGAGTCATTATTCCCTTCCCTTTCATGGGTGCCAGCTCACCTGTGACTGTGCGGAGCTGCACAGTTGTAGGCTCACACTGAGTCCAACCTGGCACAATATCTGGCCTCACCAGGGTTACTGTGGACCCAGTGTCCACCAGGGCGGAGCAGGGCACCCCCTCCACAGTGACAGGGACATGACAAAAGTCCCCAACACAGGTCCGGCCCACCACAACAACAGGCTCCATCCGCTTGCCCTCGTCTGCTTCTGGGGGAAGTGGAGCCTTGCTTCCCCGTCTGTGCAGGTGGGCTCCTCCTGAAGATGATGGTGGTTGGGATAGAAAGCCAGGGGTCCGCACTACCCGGTCTATGCGGACCCCGAGCCGTTTCCCTGAGCTCTGGGGGGACATGGGGCAATCTCGGCGCAGATGGCCTGGCTGGCCACAACCCCAGCAGACCCTGGGACCAGGGCTTGTGTTTCGTGCCGCCTGTAGCGACACAGCCCGAATGAGTTTTGTCATTTCGGCCACCCAAGCAGGCTTTTCCGGCTCCGGGCTGCTCTGCCCCCAGCTCGCACAGAGGGTGTGTCTCCCTGCACCCCCACCAAAGCCCCAGCTGAAGCCCCAGCCCACACCAGCTCCCTCTCCAAAGCCATCTCCAAGGCTGTCTGCAATGACTCAGGATGAGCCAGCTGGGTCTGTATGCGCAGCTCCGTAGGAGAGAGCGCCCGTATGAACTGGTCCCGTGCTAGCTCGCTCTGCACGGAGGGGGCATGTGAGCATATGCCCGCCGAGAGAGGCTCTCAATGTCATTAGCTAGCACCCGTAGAGGCTCTCCAGGCTGCCTGCGTCTATTACTCAGTTCGGAGCGCAGTAGCCCGGGCTGTACACACTGTCCATAGCGCCTCCTCAGTGCTCCCACTAAAGCACCATAATCATGCCTGTCCTCGGGGCTAATCAATATCAAACAGGCCAGAGCTTCATCCGTGAGGCATAAAGCCAACTGCAGTGCCCTTTCTTCATCCGACCACCCCCTAAAATGAGCTAACAGTTCAAACTGAGCATGAAAAGCTTCCCAATCCGAATTACCGGAATACTTCGGGGTCTTAACAGATACGGACGCAGCCGGGAACTGGGCGCCGCCATGTTTGTTTACATCCTGAGCCCCAGATTCCTCGTCACGCCGCGTCGACGTCGCCACTTCGGTCCGCCCACCAGAATCCGCGCGAAATACAGTCGACGAAGCACTCATGCCTGCTTCAGCCGCCATCGCTCTAACGTCCTCCCTCAAGCGGCCTCTGCGCTCCGACGCCCTGGCGATCTCCTCAGACAGAACCCCCGACGTCCATTCACACGCACCTCCTTGGCCATAATCGTCCCCTACCTCCACCTTCGGATTCCCTCGACGCATTTTCAACCCCCGTTCTCACCTACGGTAGCTAGCCACATAAGTCAGCTAGCTAGCTGGCTAACTTGTATCAACGTTTTTACTTCTGACACCAATGTAATGACCTGACTAGATCATAAAGGAACAATTGTCCAGACAGAGGCTTGAGTTTGCGAATTGACGGTTTATTAAACCAACTTTACACAGGCTACTGTTTGGGCCGTAGCACACGCCAAAAAGATAACAGATAACCCATAAGCCAATCGTGACCTTCTCTTGGGAAGCCCAGACGTAAGAGAGAGAATAAAGGCTGAACCTGGTCTTAACTTCCAATGCTCACCCCCTGCCCAACCCCCTCCACGCCACTCCGCCAACCACCAGGATGCCCGGCATCAGAACATTCCAGGCATTCCCGTGATTGGCAGATAGCAGGTTGACTGACATGTCGGACCCCGCGAACACCGGGTACTGGTCAGTACAACACAACCACATCCTAGCCTAAGACATAACACACAGCTGTCTGTGCGGGTCGCTACACATATGATAAAAATGACAGACCTCTACATGCTTTGTTAGTAGGAAACACTGCCGATTTTGCAGGTTATCAAATACTTGTTCTCCCCACTGTATTTATATGTACATATTATTATTCATTCCTTTACACTTGTGTGTAAACGGTAGTTGTGAAATTGTTCAATCACTTGTTAGATATTACTGCATGGTCGGACCTAGAAGAACAAGCATATCGCTACGCTCGCATTAACGTCTGCTAACCATGTGTATGTGACAAATAAGATTTGATTTGTAGAACAGTGTCATGTTTCTACTGGTCAAGACATCTCCACTACAGGACCTTGATGAGTGTGGATGTAGAATTGTAGTGACTGAAGGGTTCAGTTGTCTGTTTGTCCCCAAGGAGTAGGAGTCCAAAGTAGGTTAGGAATTTCCTAGTCTTGGAGTATAACCTTACACATCTATACATATGCTAATTATAAGTTAGGAGTTACCTAGTCTAGGAGTTTCACCCATAAATATGCTAATTATTTCGACACCCTAAAGAGATACTGGAGCAATATCATTCATAGCACTCTATCATTAATATTACTACTTACTGGATATGACTTTGAACTGAATACAGAGGCCTATGGGTCCTGGTCAGAAGCAGGGTACTTCATATGAAATAGGATTCCATTTAGGATGTATAGTAGTGCACTACTTAGGGAATAGGATTCCGTTTAGGATGTATAGTAGTGCACTACTTAGGGAATAGGATTCCATTTAGGATGTATAGTAGTGCACTACTTAGGGAATAGGATTCCATTTAGGATGTATGGTAGTGCACAACTTAGGGAATAGGATTCCATTTAGGATGTATAGTAGTGCACTACTTAGGGAATAGGATTCCATTTAGGATGTATGGTAGTGCACAACTTAGGGAATAGGATTCCATTTAGGATGTATAGTAGTGCACTACTTAGGGAATAGGATTCCATTTAGGATGTATAGTAGTGCACTACTTAGGGAATAGGATTCCATTTAGGATGTATAGTAGTGCACAACTTAGGGAATAGGATTCCATTTAGGATGTATAGTAGTGCACTACTTAGGGAATAGGATTCCATTTAGGATGTATGGTAGTGCACAACTTAGGGAATAGGATTCCATTTAGGATGTATAGTAGTGCACTACTTAGGGAATAGGATTCCATTTAGGATGTATGGTAGTGCACAACTTAGGGAATAGGATTCCATTTAGGATGTATAGTAGTGCACTACTTAGGGAATAGGATTCCATTTAGGATGTATAGTAGTGCACTACTTAGGCAATAGGATTCCATTTAGGATGTATAGTAGTGCACTACTTAGGGAATAGGATTCCATTTAGGATGTATGGTAGTACACTACTTAGGGAAAAGGATTCCATTTAGGATGTATAGTAGTACACTACTTAGGGAATAGGATTCCATTTAGGATGTATAGTAGTACACTACTTAGGGAATAGGATTCCATTTAGGATGTATGGTAGTACACTACTTAGGGAATAGGATTCCATTTAGGATGTATGGTAGTACACTACTTAGGGAATAGTATTCCATTTAGGATGTATAGTAGTACACTACTTAGGGAATAGGATTCCATTTAGGATGTATGGTAGTACACTACTTAGGGAATAGTATTCCATTTAGGATGTATAGTAGTACACTACTTAGGGAATAGGATTCCATTTAGGATGTATAGTAGTGCACTACTTAGGGAATAGGATTCCATTTAGGATATATAGTAGTGCACTACTTAGGGAATAGGATTCCATTTAGGATGTATAGTAGTACACTACTTAGGGAATAGGATTCCATTTAGGATGTATAGTAGTGCACTACTTAGGGAATAGGATTCCATTTAGGATGTATGGTAGTACACTACTTAAGGAATAGGATTCCATTTAGGATGTATGGTAGTACACTACTTAGGGAATAGTATTCCATTTAGGATGTATAGTAGTGCACTACTTAGGGAATAGGATTCCATTTAGGATGTATGGTAGTACACTACTTAGGGAATAGGATTCCATTTAGGATGTATGGTAGTACACTACTTAGGGAATAGGATTCCATTTAGAATGTATAGTATTCCACTACTTAGGGAATAGGATTCCATTTAGAATGTATAGTATTCCACTACTTAGGGAATAGGATTCCATTTAGGATGTATAGTAGTGCACTACATAGGGAATAGGATTCCATTTAGGATGTATAGTATTCCACAACTTAGGGAATAGGATTCCATTTAGGATGTATAGTAGTGCACTACTTAGGGAATAGGATTCCATTTAGGATGTATGGTAGTGCACAACTTAGGGAATAGGATTCCATTTAGGATGTATAGTAGTGCACTACTTAGGGAATAGTATTCCATTTAGGATGTAGCATATTTCACTGGTTTCCCAGAGAGTTCTGTTCCTGAAGTGTCCCCAGAGGTAGATCCTCATTCTTCCCTGACATCATCTAACTGCTGGCAGCATAACTGGCTCCTCTCTCCTGCCAAGCACCAGTTCTCCCTCATGCAGTGGCCTCATGAAATATCTCTCCTCTCTTTGCACTGCAATGCAACAACACCGCCCCCTTTTGTGATGTCACTGCTGACTCCACCAGTAGGGGCGTGTCCTGACACCAGATCTTCCATCCAGCTTAGACTAGGCTGCTGCTCTTGGGGGAGGAAAGCTTTGACACTGCAGCGTACAGAGATAATAATGGGGAATGCACAGGATAAGCCCTCTGGATCCGGGGGGGCTAAAACGGACCAGGCCACCCCAGGATTCAGGAGGAGAAGCAGAGCCGGGAGTACGGAGAAGCCCAAGGCAGCGAAGTGTCCCCCAGAGAAAGGGTCGATGGCCAACGGAGCCACACAGGGGGACAGGAACCAGAGTAAGGACATCCCACCAGACACCAGCTATCTGGACGCCCCCGCTGGAGCTCTGCCGCCCCACCTGGGCCGGCTCAAGAACGAGGGTAACCACCTCTTCAAAAAAGGACAGTTTGCAGATGCTGTGGAGAAATACTCTGCAGCCATCGATGGCTGCTGTGACGCAGGTGGAGTACAATCAATAGCAGTGGCTTGTTACAGAGTTTGATGTCTCAGGATGGGGTTTAGTCTCAAGAGTTCATGACCTCATACATGTCTTTGATGTGTGTTTCATCTCAGCAGGCAGCAGCATGTTACTCAATCAGGACCGGCTCTAGCCTTTTGGGGGCCCTAAGCTAGATTTGGTTGGGGGGCCTCACACCTTATGTATGCGGGTGTTTGAAAAGCCAGAAATTTCAGCCTGTTTTGGTGGGATGGAGTTTTGGCCTTCCATGGTGACATCACCATGTGTTAAATTAGTTAATCGACCAATAAGAAAGAGAGTTCCCAACCTCTCTCTCAATAACAGCACATTCTTTGTTTCCCCCTCATCACTCCTTGACAGTTCTAGCAAAATTCTTGATTAAGAAATTGCCTTTTGCTAAGAAGCTATTTTAGTTTATTTTGAACCATTTTAATTTAAAACAATCTCAGTAAGGTACTTAAATGTTACAAGAAATGATTTATTATTGAGATAAAAACTGCTGCATTGGACCATTAAAGCATGTTTCCTGCAATTCTTATTCTACACATTTTCACATGGGGCAGAGAGGAAGTTGCAATTGTACAACACATTTTATGCAATTCTACCCATTTTGCCAAGGGGTGGAGATATTTATTTAGCAGTTTTAGAGCAAATTTCCTGCAATTCTATACATTGTACATGGCTTATGCTGTGTTAATGACTTCTGAGTGAGAATGACAAACAAAATCAATGGGGACCCCTGGAGGTCAGGGCCCCTGGACACGTGCCCTGCGTGCCCGGTCGCTATTTGGCCATGATTAATACAAGTTTAGATAGCTGGCAAAAAGAAATGTTAGCTGGCGGCTAATTGAGTGACTGTCGGTGATGGACATAACAAGACAAACTGCTGATGCACAACCACATTTCAAAATTCTACTATTTTAACTCTCAATAGTAAGTTGAGACTGAGTTCCTAATATACAACAACAACAAAAATGTCGTGACCGCTTATATTGCTTATGCCTGGAACCGGCCCTGAACTTAATATTTCAGGTTCCAGCAGTGAAGGAAAGTGGGTTAGTGCAAAATCCATTTGATATAACTGAGGAAACCGGCCTACACTAGATATTTTAACAGGAACAGGCCCAACACTAGATGTTTTAACAGGAAACAGGCCTACACTAGATGTTTTAACAGGAAACAGGCCTACACCAGATGTTTCAACAGGAAACAGGCCTACACCAGATGTTTTAACAGGACACAGGCCCAACAGTAGATGTTTTAACAGGAAACAGGCCTACACTAGATGTTTTAACAGGAACAGGCCCAACACTAGATGTTTTAACAGGAAACAGGCCTACACTAGATGTTTTAACAGGAAACAGGCCTACACTAGATGTTTTAACAGGACACAGGCCTACATTAGATGTTTTAACAGGAAACAGGCCAACACTAGATGTTTTAACAGGACACAGGCCTACACTAGATGTTTCAACAGGAAATAGGACTACACTAGATGTTTTAACAGGAAACAGGCCTACACCAGATGTTTTAACAGGAAACAGGCCTACACTAGATGTTTCAACAGGAAACAGGCCTACACCAGATGTTTTAACAGGAAACAGGCCTACACCAGATGTTTTAACAGGAAACAGGCCTACACCAGATGTTTTAACATGACACAGGCCTACACTAGATGTTTTAACATGACACAGGCCTACACTAGATGTTTTAACAGGAAACAGGCCTACACTAGATGTTTTAACAGGAAACAGGCCTACACTAGATGTTTTAACAGGAAACAGGCCCAACGCTAGATGTTTTAACATGACACAGGCCTACACTAGATGTTTTAACAGGAAACAGGCCTACACTAGATGTTTTAACAGGAAACAGGCCTACACCAGATGTTTTAACAGGACACAGGCCTACACTAGATGTTTTAACAGGAAACAGGCCTACACTAGATGTTTTAACAGGAAACAGGCCCAACAGTAGATGTTTTAACAGGAAACAGGCCTACACTAGATGTTTTAACAGGAAACAGGCCTACACTAGATGTTTGAACAGGAAACAGGCCTACACCAGATGTTTTAACAGGAAACAGGCCTACACTAGATGTTTGAACAGGAAACAGGCCTACACTAGATGTTTTAACAGGAAACAGGCCTACACTAGATGTTTTAACAGGAAACAGGCCTACACTAGATGTTTTAACAGGAAATAGGACTACACTAGATGTTTTAACAGGAAATAGGACTACACTAGATGTTTCAACAGGAAATAGGACTACACTAGATCTTTTAACATGACACAGGCCTACACTAGATGTTTTAACAGGAAACAGGCCCAACACTAGATGTTTTAACAGGAAACAGGCCTACACTAGATGTTTTAACAGGAAACAGGCCTACACTAGATGTTTTAACAGGAAACAGGCCTACACCAGATGTTTTAACAGGAAACAGGCCTACACTAGATGTTTTAACAGGAAACAGGCCTACACTAGATGTTTTAACAGGAAACAGGACCAAGAGGCCCACTGTCAGTTATGTAGGATATTGTGGGTACTTGAAGAATGACAATGAAGGTATTCATAAGGACTGCGACAGGAAGATCATGTTCCTTCCAGCTGCTGTTTGCGTGTGTCATGGAGGAAATGGGCATTAGACCCAGGTTCACGTTAAGTGTCACTCGTTCCTAGTTTCTACAGGGTCCATTTCCTGACACACAGGCCTCTTTGTTGTCATTGGGCTTTATGATAGTCATCCCAGAGCCCTCATCAGCCAATCCCTATTTCTGGTAGTGTGTCTGGAGTATGGGCTCGTGACATGCTGCTGCGTAGGCATTAACATTACACTCCTGCAAATTGGATTCAGTTGAATTTCCAAAACGTCGTGAAAGCTCGTGGGTGGCAAAACAAATAGATGCTAGTAGCAGGGAAAAACACAACAGCCAACAACATTATCTAGACTGACAGGAATCCATCACTACTATGTAATGACTGATGATGGTCAACAATGGCTGATGCTGCAGATTGAGCTCCTTGGAGAAAAGGCAGTGGAAAGCCTTTTCCTTGTAAATGGATTGACCATGTAAACTGTACGGTGTGCACACACACACACTCAACACCATAGTCTGTCCTATTAACAAGTTTAACTGAGATCTGAGCAGAGTATGTACAAAATGCTCTCTGTTATTTTCGTTGCTCGCTTTGTTATTTTTTAAATTATATTTTTATTTAAATTACTTTGAAATACAAGTTGTCTTTGTTGTTAAAGGTATAGAGAGTGGAGAGGATCTGTGTATTCTCTACTCTAACAGAGCTGTTTGTTGTTATAGGTATAGAGAGGACCTGTTATGAACTTGAGTGAAGACCCAAAAGCGGTTTTAACAGAAAACAGAGTTCTTTAATGAAAAAACAGGAATGGCATAAATCCTCTTCCAACGTTGTCAGCGGAACAAAAGAACGTTAGTATAGTGCAGGTGGCACCTGCCAGGCAGACTCCGACAGGACAGGACAAGGTGGAAGCAAACGAGACGACAGCTTGCTTCTGGCATCAAAAAACACAAACAAGAATCAGACACTGAAAGTAGCAGGAACAGAGAAAGAAATAGAGACCTAATCAGAGGGGAAGAGAGAACAGGTGTGAAAGAGTGAATGAGCTAGTTAGAGGAGATGTAGAACAGCTGAAGAATGAGAGACAGAGAAGGTAACCTAAAAAGACCAGCAGAGAGAGAGAGTGAAGAGAAAGGACAGGAACAGACATAACAAGACATGACAGTACCCCCCCACTCACCGAGCGCCTCCTGGCGCACTCGAGGAGGAAACCTGGCGGCAACGGAGGAAATCATCGATCAGCGAACGGTCCAGCACGTCCCGAGAGGGAACCCAACTCCTCTCCTCAGGACCGTACCCCTCCCAATCCACTAGGTACTGATGACCACGGCCCCGAGGGCGCATGTCCAAAATCTTACGAACCCTGTAGATGGGTGCGCCCTCGACAAGGATGGGGGGGGAGGGACGAGCGGGGGCGCGAAGAACGGGCTTAACACAGGAGACATGGAAGACCGGGTGAACGCGACGAAGATAGCGGGAGAAGAAGTCGCACTGCGACAGGATTAATGACCTGGGAAATACGGAACGGACCAATGAACCGCGGGGCCAACTTGCGAGAAGCTGTCTTAAGGGGAAGGTTCTGAGTGGAGAGCCATACTCTCTGACCGCAACAATATCTAGGACTCTTGGTCCTACGCTTATTAGCGGCCCTCACAGTCTGCGCCCTATTACGGCAAAGTGCCGACCTGACCCCCTTCCAGGTGCGCTCGCAACGCTGGACAAAAGCCTGAGCGGAGGGAACGCAGGACTCGGCGAGCTGAGATGAGAACAGCGGAGGCTGGTACCCGAGGCAACACTGAAAAGGGGATAGACCAGTAGCAGACGAGGGAAGCGAGTTGTGGGCGTACTCTGCCCAGGGGAGCTGTTCTGACCAAGACGCAGGGTTACGAAAAGAAAGACTGCGTAAATGCGACCAACAGTCTGATTGGCCCGTTCGGCTTGACCGTTAGACTGGGGATGAAAGCCGGACGAGAGACTGACGGAAGCCCCAATCAAACGGCAAAACTCCCTCCAAAATTGAGACGTGAACTGCGGGCCTCTGTCGGAAACGACGTCAGACGGAAGGCCATGAATTCGGAAAACATTCTCGATAATGATCTGAGCCGTCTCCTTAGCAGAAGGGAGCTTATCGAGAGGAATGAAATGAGCCGCCTTAGAGAATCTATCGACAACCGTAAGAATAACTGTCTTCCCCGCTGATGAAGGCAGTCCGGTGATAAAATCTAAAGCGATGTGAGACCACGGTCGAGAGGGAATGGGAAGCGGTCTGAGACGGCCGGCAGGAGGAGAGTTCCCAGATTTAGTCTGCGCGCAGACCGAACAAGCGGCGACAAATCGACGCGCGTCACGTTCCCGAGTGGGCCACCAGAAACGCTGGCGAATGGAAGCGAGCGTACCCCGAACGCCGGGGTGGCCGGCTAACTTGGCAGAGTGGGCCCACTGAAGAACGGCCGGACGAGTAGGAACGGGAACGAACAGAAGGTTCTTAGGACAAGCTCGCGGCGACGGAGTGTGAGCGAGTGCTTGCTTTACCTGCCTCTCAATTCCCCAGACAGTCAACCCGACAACACGCCCGTCAGGGAGAATCCCCTCGGGGTCGGTGGAGACCTCAGAAGAACTGAAGAGACGAGATAAAGCATCAGGCTTGGTGTTTTTTTGAGCCCGGACGATAAGAAATAACAAACTCGAAACGAGCGAAAAACAGAGCCCAACGAGCCTGACGCGCATTAAGTCGTTTGGCTGAACGGATGTACTCAAGGTTCCTATGGTCAGTCCAAACGACAAAAGGAACGGTCGCCCCTCCAACCACTGTCGCCATTCGCCTAGGGCTAAGCGGATGGCGAGCAGTTCGCGATTACCAACATCATAGTTACGTTCTGACGGCGATAAGCGATGAGAGAAAAACGCGCAAGGATGGACCTTGCCGTCAGAGAGAGAGCGCTGAGAAAGAATGGCTCCCACGCCCACCTCTGACGCGTCAACCTCAACAACAAACTGGCTAGAGATGTCAGGTGTAACAAGAATAGGAGCGGATGTAAAACGATTCTTAAGAAGATCAAAAGCTCCCTGGGCGGAAACGGACCACTTAAAGCACGTCTTAACAGAAGTAAGGGCTGTGAGGGGAGCTGCCACCTGACCGAAATTACGGATGAAACGACGATAGAAATTAGCGAAGCCCAGAAAGCGCTGCAGCTCGACGCGTGACTTAGGAACGGGCCAATCAATGACAGCCTGAACCTTAGCGGGATCCATCTTAATGCCCTCAGCGGAAATAACGGAACCGAGAAAAGGGACAGAGGCGGCATGAAAAATGCACTTCTCAGCCTTCACATAAAGACAGTTCTCCAAAAGGCGCTGGAGGACGCGTCGCACGTGCTGAACATGAATCGAGAGAGACGGAGAAAAAATCAGGATATCGTCCATGTAAACGAAAACAAAAATGTTCAGCATGTCTCTCAGGACGTCGTTAACTAGTGCCTGAAAGACAGCTGGAGCGTTAACGAGGCCGAAAGGAAGAACCCGGTATTCAAAGTGCCCTAACGGAGTGTTAAACGCCGTCTTCCACTCGTCCCCTCCCTGATGCGCACGAGATGGTAGGCGTTACGAAGGTCCAATTTGGTGAAAAACCTGGCTCCCTGCAGGATCTCGAAGGCTGAAGACATAAGAGGAAGCGGATAACGATTCTTAACTGTTATGTCATTCAGCCCTCGATAATCCACGCATGGGCGCAGGGACCCGTCCTTCTTCTGAACAAAAAAAAACCCCGCTCCGGCGGGAGAGGAGGAGGAGACAATGGTTCCGGCGTTGAGCGAAACCGACAAATAATCCTCGAGAGCCTTACGTTCGGGAGCCGACAGAGAGTATAATCTACCCCGGGGGAGTAGTTCCCGGAAGGAGATCAATACTACAGTCATACGACCGGTGTGGAGGGAGAGAAGTGGCCTTGGAACGACTGAACACCGTGCGCAGATCGTGATACTCCTCCGGCACCCCTGTCAAATCGCCAGGCTCCTCCTGTGAAGTAGAGACAGAGGAAACAGGAGGGATAGCAGACATTAAACAGGTTACATGACAAGAAACATTCCAGGATAGGATAGTATTACTAGACCAATTAATAGAAGGGTTATGGCGCACTAGCCAGGGATGACCCAAAACAACAGGTGTAAAAGGTGAACGAAAAATTAAAAAAGAAATGGTTTCGCTATGATTACCAGAGACAGTGAGGGTTAAAGGCAGCGTCTCACGCTGAATCTTGGGGAGAGAACTACCATCTAAAGCGAACAAGGCCGTGGGCTCCCCTAACTGTCTGAGAGGAATGTCATGTTCCCGAGCCCAGGTCTCGTCCATAAAACAGCCCTCCGCCCCAGAGTCTATCAAGGCACTGCAGGAAGCAGATGAACCGGGCCAGCGGAGATGGACCGGAAAAGTAGTGCGTGATCCAGAAGGAGAGGCCTGAGTAGTTGCGCTCACCAGAAGCCCTCCTCTTACTGATGAGCTCTGGCTTTTACTGGACATGAGGTGACAAAATGACCAGCGGAGCCGCAGTAGAGACAGAGGCGATTGGTGATTCTCCGTTCCTTCTCCTTGGCCGAGATGCGGATACCCCCCAGCTGCATAGGCTCAGCATCCGAGCCGGCGGAGGAGGGTGGCAGTGATGCGGCAGGTGGCAGTGATGTGGAGAGGGGAGCAGCGGAGAACGCGAGCTCCTTTCCTCGAGCTCGGCGACGAAGATCAAACCGTCGCTCTATGCGAATGGCGAGAGCTATTAAGGAGTCCAGACTGGAAGGAACCTCCCGGGAGAGGATCTCGTCCTTAACCTCGACGAGGAGACCCTCCAGAAAACGAGCGAGCAAAGCCGGCTCGTTCCAGTCACTTGAGGCAGCGAGAGTGCGAAACTCAATAGAATAATCCGTTATGGATCGATTCCCCTGACATAGGGAAGACAGGGCCCTGGAAGCCTCCTCCCCAAAAACAGAACGGTCAAAAACCCGTATCATCTCCTCCTTAAAGTCTTGATACTGGTTAATACACTCAGCCCTCGCCTCCCAGACTGCCGTGCCCCACTCACGCGCCCCGTCCGGTAAGGAGAGAAATGACGTAGGCGATGCGGGCTGCGCTCCTGGAGTAAGTGTTGGGCTGGAGAGAGAACACCACATCACACTGAGTGAGGAATGAGCGGCACTCAGTGGGCTCCCCAGAGTAACACGGCGGGTTGTTGATCCTGGGCTCCGGAGACTCGGAAACCCTGGAAGTGGGCGGTGGATCGAGGTGGAGTTGGTGAACCTGTCTTGTGAGGTCGGAGACTTGGACGGCCAGGGTCTCAACGGCATGTCGAGCAGCAGACAATTCCTCCTCGTGTCTGCCTAGCATCGCTCCCTGGATCTCGACGGCGGAGTGAAAAGGGTCCGGAGCCGCTGGGTCCATTCTTGGTCTGATTCTTCTGTTATGAACTTGAGTGAAGACCCAAAAGCGGTTTTAACAGAAAACAGAGTTCTTTAATGAAAAAACAGGAATGGCATAAATCCTCTTCCAACGTTGTCAGCGGAACAAAAGAACGTTAGTATAGTGCAGGTGGCACCTGCCAGGCAGACTCCGACAGGACAGGACAAGGTGGAAGCAAACGAGACGACAGCTTGCTTCTGGCATCAAAAAACACAAACAAGAATCAGACACTGAAAGTAGCAGGAACAGAGAAAGAAATAGAGACCTAATCAGAGGGGGAAGAGAGAACAGGTGTGAAAGAGTGAATGAGCTAGTTAGAGGAGATGTAGAACAGCTGAAGAATGAGAGACAGAGAAGGTAACCTAAAAAGACCAGCAGAGAGAGAGAGTGAAGAGAAAGGACAGGAACAGACATAACAAGACATGACAGGACCTGTGTATTCTCTACCCTAACAGAGCTGTTTGTTGTTATAGGTATAGAGAGTGGAGAGGATCTGTGTATTCTCTACTCTAACAGAGCTGTTTGTTGTTATAGGTATAGAGAGGACCTGTGTATTCTCTACTCTAACAGAGCTGTTTGTTGTTATAGGTATAGAGAGGACCTGTGTATTCTCTACTCTAACAGAGCTGTTTGTTGTTATAGGTATAGAGAGTGGAGAGGACCTGTGTATTCTCTACTCTAACAGAGCTGCTTGCTACCTGAAGGATGGGAGCAACACAGAGTGTATCCAGGACTGCACCAGGTGAGGAGGCCTTGCTATCGCCCCTTTCTACAGGCCAATACTCTTCTACATCTGTGTCCCAAATGGAACCCTATTCCAGATATAATGCATTACTGTTGACCAGGGCCCTGGTTATAGTACACTATATAGGGCATATGGTGCCATTTGAAACACATCCCACCTCGCCCTGGGCTCAGTAAACATGTTAATAGTGGCAGGAGTATTAGGCTCTCAGAGAGACAGAGTATTAGGCTGTCAGAGAGAGACAGAGTATTAGACTGTCAGAGAGACATAGTATTAGACTGTCAGAGAGACAGAGTATTAGACTGTCTGAGAGAGACAGAGTATTAGACTGTCAGAGAGAGACAGAGTATTAGACTGTCAGAGAGACAGAGTATTAGACTGTCAGAGAGAGACAGAGTATTAGACTGTCAGAGAGACAGAGTATTAGACTGTCAGAGAGACAGAGTATTAGACTGTCTGAGAGAGACAGAGTATTAGACTGTCAGAGAGACAGAGTATTAGGCTGTCAGAGAGACAGAGTATTAGACTGTCAGAGAGACAGAGTATTAGACTGTCTGAGAGAGTCCGAGTAGTAGACTGTCTGAGAGAGACAGAGTATTAGGCTGACAGAGAGACAGAGTATTAGACTGACAGAGAGAGACAGAGAGAGACAGAGTATTAGGCTGTCAGAGAGACAGAGTATTAGGCTGTCAGAGAGACAGAGTATTAGGCTGTCAGAGAGACAGATTATTAGACTGTCAGAGAGAGACAGAGTATTAGACTGTCTGAGAGAGACAGAGAGAGACAGAGTATTAGGCTGTCAGAGAGACAGAGTATTAGGCTGTCAGAGAGACAGATTATTAGACTGTCAGAGAGAGACAGAGTATTAGACTGTCTGAGAGAGACAGAGAGAGACAGAGTATTAGGCTGTCAGAGAGACAGAGTATTAGGCTGTCAGAGAGACAGATTATTAGACTGTCAGAGAGAGACAGAGTATTAGGCTGTCAGAGAGAGACAGAGTATTAGGCTGACAGAGAGACAGAGTATTAGACTGACAGAGAGAGACAGAGTATTAGACTGTCAGAGAGAGACAGAGTATTAGACTGTCAGAGAGAGACAGAGTATTAGACTGTCTGAGAGAGACAGAGTATTAGGCTGACAGAGAGAGACAGAGTATTAGACTGTCAGAGAGAGACAGAGTATTAGACTGTCAGAGAGAGACAGAGTATTAGACTGTCAGAGAGACAGATTATTAGACTGTCAGAGAGAGACAGAGTATTAGACTGACAGAGAGAGACAGAGTATTAGACTGTCAGAGAGAGACAGAGTATTAGACTGTCTGAGAGAGACAGAGTATTAGACTGACAGAGAGAGACAGAGTATTAGACTGTCTGAGAGAGACAGAGTATTAGACTGTCTGAGAGAGACAGAGTATTAGACTGACAGAGAGAGACAGAGTATTAGACTGTCAGAGAGAGACAGAGTATTAGACTGTCAGAGAGAGACAGAGTATTAGACTGTCAGAGAGACAGATTATTAGACTGTCAGAGAGAGACAGAGTATTAGACTGTCTGAGAGAGACAGAGTATTAGGCTGTCAGAGAGACAGATTATTAGACTGTCTGAGAGAGACAGAGAGAGACAGAGTATTAGGCTGTCAGAGAGACAGATTATTAGACTGTCTGAGAGAGACAGAGAGAGACAGAGTATTAGGCTGACAGAGAGAGACAGAGTATTAGACTGTCAGAGAGAGACAGAGTATTAGGCTGACAGAGAGAGACAGAGTATTAGACTGTCAGAGAGACAGATTATTAGACTGTCAGAGAGAGACAGAGTATTAGACTGTCTGAGAGAGACAGAGTATTAGGCTGTCAGAGAGACAGATTATTAGACTGTCAGAGAGAGACAGAGTATTAGACTGTCTGAGAGAGACAGAGTATTAGGCTGACAGAGAGACAGAGTATTAGACTGACAGAGAGAGACAGAGAGAGACAGAGTATTAGGCTGTCAGAGAGACAGAGTATTAGGCTGTCAGAGAGACAGAGAGGGACAGAGTATTAGGCTGTCAGAGAGACAGAGTATTAGGCTGTCAGAGAGAGACAGAGTATTAGACTGTCTGAGAGAGACAGAGTATTAGACTGTCAGAGAGAGACAGAGTATTAGACTGTCAGAGAGAGACAGAGTATTAGACTGTCAGAGAGAGACAGAGTATTAGACTGTCAGAGAGAGACATAGTATTAAGTTGTCTGAGAGAGAGACAGAGTATTAGGTTGTCTGAGAGACAGAATATTAGACTGAGAGAGACAGAGTATTAAGTTGTCTGAGAGAGAGACAGAGTATTAGGCTGACAGAGAGAGACAGAGTATTAGGCTGACAGAGAGAGACAGAGTATCAGGCTGACAGAGAGACAGATTATTAGACTGTCAGAGAGACAGAGTATTAGGCTGTTAGAGAGAGAGACAGAGTATTAAGTTGTCAGAGAGAGAGACAGAGTTTTAGGCTGTTAGAGAGAGAGACAGAGCATTAGGCTGTTAGAGAGAGAGACAGAGTATTAAGTTGTCTGAGAGAGACAGAGTATTAGGCTGTTAGAGAGAGAGAGAGAGACAGAGTATTAAGTTGTCTGAGAGAGACAGAGTATTAGGCTGTTAGAGAGAGAGAGAGAGACAGAGTATTAGACTGTCAGAGATGGACAGAGTATTAGACTGTCAGAGAGACAGAGAGAGACAGAGTATTAGGCTGTCTGAGAGAGACAGAGTATTAAGTTGTCTGAGAGAGACAGAGTATTAGGCTGTTAGAGAGAGACAGATTTCCAGTCTGTATTAAACTCATTCATGCTCATCATGTGGTTGTTGTTGTAGTGTTTAACACATGTTCGTGGCACTACAAACACATTATTCACAGACTGTCTGCCTCTGTTCACAGACTGTCTGCCTCTGTTTACAGACTGTCTGCCTCTGTTCACAGACTATCTGCCTCTGTTTACAGACTGTCTGCCTCTGTTTACATACTTTCTGCCTCTGTTCACAGACTGTCTGCCTCTGTTCTGCATCTGTTTATAGGTTAGACAAATGGCATGTGTTTTAGGTTTCCATCCACACACACCATCTCTCTATCACATGTTTCTAAATGGCAGACATTATCTGCTGCAGCCTAGAGTGTCAGGACTGAGGTGAAGTCTTGTCCCACCACCTGGAACACAACGTGACCAAACGCAAAGTGGGGGTTGTGATCCTCTCTCACTCTCTCTCTCTTTCTCTCCCTCCCTCTGATCCTATTAACCCCAGGGCATTGGATCTTCAGCCCTTCTCCCTGAAGCCCCTCCTCCGCAGGGCCACGGCCTATGAGTCAATGGAACGTTACCGACAGGCCTACGTGGATTTTAAGACTGTTCTGCAGATAGACATCGGGGTGCAGGCGGCACATGACAGTGTCCACAGGTAAACCAAGGATTTAAAGCAGCCCCCCTCAGAGGACATTGTGTATGGCCATACAACCATGACAGTGGAGGTTCCCCTGCAGTGAAATTCTGATGTGAAAATGAACTTGCAGTTGTCTCTGTCAATATGGTGTCAGGGTTTATTTTAGGATGTGAACTGTGTGACCGGAGTGTGTTTTCCTCCAGGATCACCAAGCAGCTTATTGAGCAGGACGGCCCTGACTGGAGACAGAAGCTTCCGGAGATCCCTCTAGTCCCACTGTCAGCTCAGCAGCACCACAAGCAGAAAGACCCCAGCGCTGAGCTGGTCCAGGCTAGAGAAGGTCAGAGGTCACTTCCTGTTTAGCCACATCACTTCCTGTTTACTGGCTAGCCACATCTCATCCTGGTTACTGGCTAGCCGTACCGTGAAATGACCAGATATTTTTTTTACCTTTATTTAACTAGGCAAGTCAGTTAAGAACAAAGCCTTATTTTCAATGACAGCCTAGGAGCAGTGGGTTAACTGCCTGTTCAGGGGCAGAACGACAGATTTGTACCTCAGGGACATGAACTTGCAACCTTTCGGTTACTAGTCCAACACTCTAACCACTAGGCTACCCACTAGTTCAGACCTAGCAGATATCAAACAGTTTGAACATGTTTCATCGTGATCTAATTTAAAAAAAAGTTTTATTTATTTTATTTAACCAGGTATGCTAGTTGAGAACAAGTTGTCATTTGCAACTGCGACCTGGCCAAGATAAAGCATAGCAATTCGACACATACAACAACAGAGTTGAACATGGAATAAAACAGTCAATAATACAACAGAACAAAAGAAAACAAAAAGTCTATATACAGTGAGTGCAAATGTGGTAAGATAAGGGAGTTAAGGCAATAAATAGGTCATGGTGGAGAAGTAATTACAATATAGCAATTCAATACTGGAATGGTAGATGTGCAGAAGATGAATGTGCAAGTAGAGATACTGGGGTGCAAAGGAGCAAAATAAATAAATACAGTATGGGGATGAGGTAGATTGGATGTGTTATTTACAGATGAGCTATGTACAGGTGCAGTGATCTGTGAGATGCTCTGACAGCTGGTGCTTAAAGCTAGTGAGGGAGATATGAGTCTCCAGCTTCAGAGATTTGTCAGTTCGTTCCTGTCATTGGCAGCAGAGAACTGGAATGAAAGACCAGGTATTGAACCTGGGTTGTCCATGCAATTCAAGACAGATTTAGTCCACTAGAGCTGTCGTTCTAATGCCTAGGCAATACGCAAGTCTTCAGGTCTGAGGAAAGGATTACTCATCACAAATGAAACATGCAAAGTTGACCAAATCCATCCAAGTGCTGAAGTTGTGTTCTTGATCTAATAGCTGCAACATATAACATATACAGTAAGTGTGTCACAGGGACTCTGAGTGAATGGTAGAAGTATTCCTGATGAGGTGTCTCAAGGGAATCAATGAATTATGTAGAGTGTAACCTAATACCCACGGGTCTGCCAGTCACAGTGACAATGGCACCGGGGGGACGGCTGCCGTTTTACAGGCTCCTAACCAATTGTGCTACTTTGTGTTTTTTTGGTTGTTGTTTTGAACTTATTTTGTACATAATGTTTCTGACCGAAAAGAGCTTCTGGATATCAGAACATTAATTACTGACCTCAAACTGGACAAAGATTTTTCTTTAATGAGTCTGACGCGAAGGATATACTGTTGCTCCCGGACCAGGCCCAAATCCCCGTCATTCACATGAAGAGGAGACGGAGATCCAATTCCCTGACTTTCCATAACAGAGCCATCACCTACAAAGAGATGAACCTGGAGAAGAGTCCCCTAATCAAGCTGGTCCTGGGGCTCTGATCACAAACACACCCCACAGAGCCCCAGGACAGCAACATAACAAGACCCAACCAAATCATGAGGACACGAAAAGATAATTACTTGGAAATAATTTACAAAACAACTGAGCAAACTAGAATGCTATTTGGCCCTAAACAGAGAGTACACAGTGGCAGAATACCTGAGCACAGTGACTGACCCAAAATTAAGGAAAGCTTTGACTATGTACAGACTCAGTGACCATCGCCTTGCTATTGAGAAAGGCCACCATAGGCAGACCTGGTTCTGAAGAGAAGACAGGCTATGTCACGTAGAGTAGGCCAGAAGGCTAAACTGGATAACCTAACCTCTATCAAAATAAAAAGATGGCGGAACCGCAAAAGTTCTTCTGTGCAAAGGTGTTTATTTACAAGTGATTCCGGAAGAAAAAACAACAGTACTGCCATCAACGTCTTAGCCATGCGCTCAAACCTCAGCAGATAGTTTTCAATGTCCTCCCCCTGCTGGTATGAGGGCATCTTTGGCTCCTTCCTCAGGAATGCTGGAAGATGGACGTTAACACTGCTGGACTGGTCTCCTGGTACTGGCCTCATTACTGCTTGGGGTGCCTGGTGTGGAGTTGAAGTCCCTGCTGCATCGAGCCTTTGTCGTCCTGGTGTTGGAAGACCCAATCTTGGGCTCTCACTGACGAGTTCCGCCTGGTGGGGAGCTGTGAGGATAGATTGGCGTAGGCCACGTAACTCCTGCTTGAAGTCTTCGTCCCTCCTCTCAAGGCAGGTGAAAAGTTGCTGAAAAAGGGTTACCATGGTTGGGTGTGGTTCTGGTCCCCCAACTGCTCCTTCAGTCAGCAGCTCACCCAGTTCTGGTTGCCTTTGGCCCCGCGGTCGGGCTCCTAGTTTCTCATACTTGACCTCTTCTTCACCAGACGATTCCATGGTATTCCACCCCGGTTCAACTTCAGGTACCTTTTCTGACAGTTGATGCTGTTGCTGAGAACGCAATCCTGTACGCATTCCTTTACATCTCTTGTTGGAATTCACTGATTTGCGGTACGCCATCCCACCACTGCCACCATATGTCACGTAGAGTAGGCCAGAAGGCTAAACTGGATAACCTAACCTCTATCAAAATAAAAAGATGGCGGAACCGCAAAAGTTCTTCTGCGCAAAGGTGTTTATTTACAAGTGATTCCAGAACAAAAAAACAACAGTACTGCCATCAACGTCTCCCTTATGGGACAGCTTAAAAACAATGCTGCCCCATCCACAGCTCAATCCAAACTGCCTCTCCATGACTGAAAGAGAGGCTCCTTTTGTAGGGCTAGCCCCTCCCCTCAGAACAATTAACCCTAATTAATTAATCAATTAACAATACAAACCTACATTTTCCATGAACTAAACATACTAAAGGATATACATTGCAACACGGTTTTAAACAATATCACAACATAACATTTACAACATTACATCACTACTGACAATATCTTTCAATATGCCCATATGCATTTATGAGCCATTTGGGACAGGCACTATAAAGCCAACCCAATTCCCTTAGCTCGGGTCCTTTTCCAGCATACCCGGAAGCTACAGAGATGGAGAGAGAGGAACAGAACAAACAAACAATGCGCTCATCCACAACATTGATAAGTATAATAATTATTGTATCTCTCAAATATGAACATTGACAAGTGTAAAATGCATGCACCAAGACAGAAGTTAATTTGTGTGTCGACCCACATTGTTAACTTATCTTATAATGGCGCAGGGAGGAGTGATGAATATGTGTGTGCGTTAAAGAACCAAATGCTGCCCGCGGCCAGTGACTGACTTCTACGTCACAGGCTATGATGTGCAACACTGCCCACAAAATTAGGTGGAAACTGAGCTGCAATTCGGAACCTTCTGCCAAATGGAAAGACACATATTTCAGATTACACAGACCCACAAATATTTTAATTTTTTTGATAAACTCACATATCTATTGGGTGAAATCCCACAGTGTGCCATCACAGCAGCAAGATTTGTAACCTGCTGCCACAAGAAAAGGGCAACCAGTGAAGAACAAACACCATTGTAAATTCAACCCATATTTATGTTTATTTATTTTCCCTTTTGTACTTTAACTATTTGTACAATTTGTGCAACACTGTATTTAGACATAATATGACATTTGAAATGTCTTTATTCTTTTGGGAACTTTTGTAAATGTTATACTTACTGTTCACCTTTATTGTTTATTTCACTTTTGTTTATTATCCATTTCACTTGCTTTTGCAATGTAAACATGTGTTTCCCGAGCCAAGGCCCCTTGAATTGAATTGATAAAGGGGGCACAGATCTGGGTGCCTTGTGAGAATTTGTCGGCGAGTGGGTAACCCGCCTCTACCATCCGTTCTACTGGCCAACGTGCAATCACTGGAGAATAAACTGGATGAGCTCCATTCGAGACTATCCTACCAACAGAGACATTAAAAACTGTAATATCTTATGTTTCACGACGACACAGATAATATACAGTTGGCTGGGTTTCCCGTGCATTGGCAAGACAGAACAGCAACCTCTGGTAAGACGAGGGGTGGTGCTTGCCTGAGGTAAAGTACCTCATGATAAGCTGTAGACCACATTTTTCATTGCTGCCTATTTACCACCACAAACCGATGCTGGCACTAAGACTGCACTCAACCAACTGTATGAAGTCATACATAATTATTTGTTATTTTATTTTATTTAACCTTTATATAACTAGGCAAGTCAGTAAAGAACAAATTCTTATTTACAATGTTGGCCTATCCCGGCCAAACCCAGACGACTCTGGGCCAATTGTGCGCCACCCTTCGGGACTCCCAATTGCGGCCGGATGTAAAATAGCCTGGATTCGAACCAGGAACTGTAGTGACACCTCTTACATTGAGATGCATTGCCACCCGGGAGCAAACAAGGAAATGTTCATCCAGAAGCGGTGCTCCTAGTGGCCGGGGACTTAAATGCAGGCAAACTTAAATCAGCTTTACCTCCTTTCTACCAGCATGTTAAATGTACAACCAGAGGAAAAGAAACTCTAGACCACCTTTACTCCACACAGAGACGTGTACAAAGCTCTCCCTCGCCCTCCATTTGGCAAATCTGACCATAATTCTATCCTCCTGATTACAGCTTACAAGCCAAAACTAAAGCAGGAAGTACCAGTGACTCGCTCAATACGGAAGTGGTCAGATGAAGCGAATGCTACGCAACCGGACTGTTTTGCTTGCACAAACTGGAAAATGTTCCGGGATTCATCCAATGAAATTGAAGAGTATACCACAGCCAACGGCTTCATCAATAAGTGCATTGAGGACGTCATCCCCACAGTGACTGTACGTATATATCCCAACCAGAAGCCATGGATCACAGGATCACAGGAAACATCCTCACTGAGATAAAGGCTAGAGCTTCCGCTTTCAAGGAGCAAGCCGCTTATAAGAAATCCCGCTATTCCCTCAGACAAACCATCAAACAGGCAAAAGCGTCAATACAGTACTAAGATTGAATCCCACAACACCGGCTCTGACACTCGTCGGGTGTGGCAGGGCTTGCAAACTATTACGGACTACAAAGAGAAACCCAGCCCTGAGCTTCACAGTGACTTGAGCCTACCAGATGGGCTACATTTCTTTTTATGCTCGCTTTGAGGCAGCACCAGCTGTTCCAGACGCTTTCCATAGCTGATGTGAGCAAGACCTTTAAACATGTCAACATTCAGAAGGCCGTGGGGCAATTACCAGGACGTGTACTCGGAACATGTGTGGACCGACTGGCAAATGTCCTCACTGACAATTTCAACCTTTCCCTGATTGAGTCTGTAATACCAACATGTTTCAAGCAGACCACCACAGTCCCTGTGCCCAAGAATGCAAAGGTAACCTGTCTAAATGACCACCGCCACATAGCACTCAGGTCGGTAGCCATGAAATGCTTTGAAAGGCTGGTCATGGCTCACATCATCACCATCATGCCTGAAACTCTAGACCCACTCCAATTCGCATACCGCCCAAACAGATCCACAGATGGCGCAAACTCAATTACACTCCACACTGCCCTTTCCCACTTGGACAAAAGGTACATTACTGTATTACTGTTCATTGATTACAGCTCAGTGTTCAACACCATAGAGCCCCCAATGCTCATCACTAAACTAAGGACACTGGGACTAAACACCTCCCTCTGCAATTGGATCCTGGACTTCCTGACGGGCCGCCCCCAGGCGGTAAGGGTAGGCAACAACACATCTGCCACGCTGATCCACAACACGGGGGCCCCTCAGGGGTGCATGCTTAGTCCCCTCCTGTACTCCCTGTTCACTCATGACTGCATGGCCAAGCATGACTCCAACAGCATTATTACATTTGCTTATGACATAATGGTGGTAGGCCTGATCACTGACAACGATGAGACAGCCTATAGGGAGAGAACTGGCAGTGTGGTGCTAGGACAACAACTTCTCCCTCAACCCGAGCAAGACAAAGGAGCTGATTGTGGACTATAGGAAAAGGAGGGCTGGACACGCCCCCATTCTCAGCGACAGGGCTGTAGTGGAGCGGGTTGAGATCTTCAAGTTCCCTGGTGTCCACGTCACCAACAAACTATCATGGTCCAAACACACCAAGACAGTTGTAAACACACAAAGACAATGTCTATACCCCCTCAGTAGACTGAAAATATTTGTCATGGGTCCCCAGATCCTCAGAAAATTATACAGCTGCACCATCAACAGCATGCTGTCTGGTTGCATCACCGCTACAGAGGGTAGTGAGTATGGCCCAGTACATCACTGGGGCCAATCTTCCTCCCAACCAGGAGCTCTATACTAGGTGTCAGAGGAAGGCCCCAAAAATGGTCAAAGATTCCAGCCACCCTTGTCATAGACTGTTCTCTCCACTACCGTATGACAAGCGGTACCGGAGCACCAAGTCGAGGTCCAAGAGACTTCTAAACAGCACCGTTTTGTTTTTACACTTTCTAGAGTGTAACCTGATACCCACGGATCAGCCAGTCACAGTGTGGTAGTTATGTAGAGTGTAACCTGATGCCCACGGGTCAGCCAGTCACAGTGTGGTAGTTATGTAGAGTGTAACCTGATACCCACGGGTCAGCCAGTCACAGTGTGGTAGTTATGTAGAGTGTAACCTGATACCCACGGGTCATTCAGTCACAGTGTGGTAGTTATGTAGAGTGTAACCTGATACCCTCGGGTCAGCCAGTCAGAGTGTGGTAGTTATGTAGAGTGTAACCTGATACCCACGGGTCATTCAGTCACAGTGTGGTAATTATGTAGAGTGTAACCTGATACCCACGGGTCAGCCAGTCACAGTGTGGTAGTTATGTAGAGTGTAACCTGATACCCACGGGTCATTCAGTCACAGTGTGGTAGTTATGTAGAGTGTAACCTGATACCCACGGGTCAGCCAGTGAGAGTGTGGTAGTTATGTAGAGTGTAACCTGATACCCACGGGTCAGCCAGTCACAGTGTGGTAGTTATGCAGTGTAACCTGATACCCACGGGTTAGCCAGTCACAGTGTGGTAGTTATGCAGTGTAACCTGATACCCACGGGTTAGCCAGTCACAGTGTGGTAGTTATGTAGAGTGTAACCTGATACCCACGGGTCAGCCAGTCACAGTGTTGTAGTTATGTAGAGTGTAACCTGATACCCACGGGTCAGCCAGTCAGAGTGTGGTAATTATGTAGAGTGTAACCTGATACCCACGGGTCAGCCAGTCACAGTGTTGTAGTTATGTAGAGTGTAACCTGATACCCACGGGTCAGCCAGTCACAGTGTTGTAGTTATGTAGAGTGTAACCTGATACCCACGGGTCAGCCAGTCACAGTGTGGTAATTATGTAGAGTGTAACCTGATACCCACGGGTCAGCCAGTCACAGTGTTGTAGTTATGTAGAGTGTAACCTGATACCCACGGGTCAGCCAGTCACAGTGTTGTAGTTATGTAGAGTGTAACCTGATACCCACGGGTCAGCCAGTCACAGTGTTGTAGTTATGTAGAGTGTAACCTGATACCCACGGGTCAGCCAGTCACAGTGTTGTAGTTATGTAGAGTGTAACCTGATACCCACGGGTCAGCCAGTCACAGTGTTGTAGTTATGTAGAGTGTAACCTGATACCCACGGGTCAGCCAGTCAGAGTGTGGTAATTATGTAGAGTGTAACCTGATACCCACGGGTCAGCCAGTCACAGTGTTGTAGTTATGTAGAGTGTAACCTGATACCCACGGGTCAGCCAGTCACAGTGTGGTAATTATGTAGAGTGTAACCTGATGCCCACGGGTCAGCCAGTCACAGTGTTGTAGTTATGTAGAGTGTAACCTGATGCCCACGGGTCAGCCAGTCACAGTGTGGTAGTTATGTAGAGTGTAACCTGATACCCACGGGTCATTCAGTCACAGTGTGGTAGTTATGTAGAGTGTAACCTGATACCCTCGGGTCAGCCAGTCAGAGTGTGGTAGTTATGTAGAGTGTAACCTGATACCCACGGGTCATTCAGTCACAGTGTGGTAATTATGTAGAGTGTAACCTGATACCCACGGGTCAGCCAGTCACAGTGTGGTAGTTATGTAGAGTGTAACCTGATACCCACGGGTCAGCCAGTCAGTGTGGTAGTTATGTAGAGTGTAACCTGATACCCACGGGTCAGCCAGTCACAGTGTGGTAGTTATGCAGTGTAACCTGATACCCACGGGTTAGCCAGTCACAGTGTGGTAGTTATGCAGTGTAACCTGATACCCACGGGTTAGCCAGTCACAGTGTGGTAGTTATGTAGAGTGTAACCTGATACCCACGGGTCAGCCAGTCACAGTGTTGTAGTTATGTAGAGTGTAACCTGATACCCACGGGTCAGCCAGTCAGAGTGTGGTAATTATGTAGAGTGTAACCTGATACCCACGGGTCAGCCAGTCACAGTGTTGTAGTTATGTAGAGTGTAACCTGATACCCACGGGTCAGCCAGTCAGAGTGTGGTAATTATGTAGAGTGTAACCTGATACCCACGGGTTAGCCAGTCACAGTGTTGTAGTTATGTAGAGTGTAACCTGATACCCACGGGTCAGCCAGTCACAGTGTGGTAATTATGTAGAGTGTAACCTGATACCCACGGGTCAGCCAGTCACAGTGTTGTAGTTATGTAGAGTGTAACCTGATACCCACGGGTCAGCCAGTCACAGTGTTGTAGTTATGTAGAGTGTAACCTGATACCCACGGGTCAGCCAGTCAGAGTGTGGTAATTATGTAGAGTGTAACCTGATACCCACGGGTCAGCCAGTCACAGTGTTGTAGTTATGTAGAGTGTAACCTGATACCCACGGGTCAGCCAGTCACAGTGTGGTAATTATGTAGAGTGTAACCTGATACCCACGGGTCATTCAGTCACAGTGTTGTAGTTATGTAGAGTGTAACCTGATACCCACGGGTCATTCAGTCACAGTGTGGTAGTTATGTAGAGTGTAACCTGATACCCACGGGTCAGCCAGTGAGAGTGTGGTAGTTATGTAGAGTGTAACCTGATACCCACGGGTCAGCCAGTCACAGTGTGGTAGTTATGCAGTGTAACCTGATACCCACGGGTTAGCCAGTCACAGTGTGGTAGTTATGCAGTGTAACCTGATACCCACGGGTTAGCCAGTCACAGTGTGGTAGTTATGTAGAGTGTAACCTGATACCCACGGGTCAGCCAGTCACAGTGTTGTAGTTATGTAGAGTGTAACCTGATACCCACGGGTCAGCCAGTCAGAGTGTGGTAATTATGTAGAGTGTAACCTGATACCCACGGGTCAGCCAGTCACAGTGTTGTAGTTATGTAGAGTGTAACCTGATACCCACGGGTCAGCCAGTCACAGTGTTGTAGTTATGTAGAGTGTAACCTGATACCCACGGGTCAGCCAGTCACAGTGTGGTAATTATGTAGAGTGTAACCTGATACCCACGGGTCAGCCAGTCACAGTGTTGTAGTTATGTAGAGTGTAACCTGATACCCACGGGTCAGCCAGTCACAGTGTTGTAGTTATGTAGAGTGTAACCTGATACCCACGGGTCAGCCAGTCACAGTGTTGTAGTTATGTAGAGTGTAACCTGATACCCACGGGTCAGCCAGTCACAGTGTTGTAGTTATGTAGAGTGTAACCTGATACCCACGGGTCAGCCAGTCACAGTGTTGTAGTTATGTAGAGTGTAACCTGATACCCACGGGTCAGCCAGTCAGAGTGTGGTAATTATGTAGAGTGTAACCTGATACCCACGGGTCAGCCAGTCACAGTGTTGTAGTTATGTAGAGTGTAACCTGATACCCACGGGTCAGCCAGTCACAGTGTGGTAATTATGTAGAGTGTAACCTGATGCCCACGGGTCAGCCAGTCACAGTGTTGTAGTTATGTAGAGTGTAACCTGATGCCCACGGGTCAGCCAGTCACAGTGTGGTAGTTATGTAGAGTGTAACCTGATACCCACGGGTCATTCAGTCACAGTGTGGTAGTTATGTAGAGTGTAACCTGATACCCTCGGGTCAGCCAGTCAGAGTGTGGTAGTTATGTAGAGTGTAACCTGATACCCACGGGTCATTCAGTCACAGTGTGGTAATTATGTAGAGTGTAACCTGATACCCACGGGTCAGCCAGTCACAGTGTGGTAGTTATGTAGAGTGTAACCTGATACCCACGGGTCAGCCAGTCAGTGTGGTAGTTATGTAGAGTGTAACCTGATACCCACGGGTCAGCCAGTCACAGTGTGGTAGTTATGCAGTGTAACCTGATACCCACGGGTTAGCCAGTCACAGTGTGGTAGTTATGCAGTGTAACCTGATACCCACGGGTTAGCCAGTCACAGTGTGGTAGTTATGTAGAGTGTAACCTGATACCCACGGGTCAGCCAGTCACAGTGTTGTAGTTATGTAGAGTGTAACCTGATACCCACGGGTCAGCCAGTCAGAGTGTGGTAATTATGTAGAGTGTAACCTGATACCCACGGGTCAGCCAGTCACAGTGTTGTAGTTATGTAGAGTGTAACCTGATACCCACGGGTCAGCCAGTCAGAGTGTGGTAATTATGTAGAGTGTAACCTGATACCCACGGGTTAGCCAGTCACAGTGTTGTAGTTATGTAGAGTGTAACCTGATACCCACGGGTCAGCCAGTCACAGTGTGGTAATTATGTAGAGTGTAACCTGATACCCACGGGTCAGCCAGTCACAGTGTTGTAGTTATGTAGAGTGTAACCTGATACCCACGGGTCAGCCAGTCACAGTGTTGTAGTTATGTAGAGTGTAACCTGATACCCACGGGTCAGCCAGTCAGAGTGTGGTAGTTATGTAGAGTGTAACCTGATACCCACGGGTCAGCCAGTCACAGTGTTGTAGTTATGTAGAGTGTAACCTGATACCCACGGGTCAGCCAGTCACAGTGTGGTAATTATGTAGAGTGTAACCTGATACCCACGGGTCATTCAGTCACAGTGTTGTAGTTATGTAGAGTGTAACCTGATACCCACGGGTCAGCCAGTCACAGTGTGGTAATTATGTAGAGTGTAACCTGATACCCACGGGTCATTCAGTCACAGTGTGGTAGTTATGTAGAGTGTAACCTGATACCCACGGGTCAGCCAGTCACAGTGTGGTAGTTATGTAGAGTGTAACCTGATACCCACAGGTCAGCCAGTCACAGTGTGGTAGTCATGGAACAAACAGGGTCTGGTTGCCTGGCTGCTGCTGGCTCCCTTCAGGTTTCAGCATGACAACATTCTGTTGATTATCTCACCACAGACCGACCGTTAGTTTTTACCTACTGTCCAGAGTCAGACTTGTAGAAAGAGACTGTCCATGCAGATTATTCAGAAATAGATACAGATGAATAAAACAGGGTGTGTCATGAGAGACACCAGCACTCCTTAAGGGAGCACCTTAATCAGACTTCTCTACCCAGACTACCCAGTGTGCTGAATATGAAATGTCATATCTGTTGAGTTGACCAGAATTGTGTGCTGTGGATTAGATGTTGTTCATCGAGTCACAGCTCTGTTAAACTCAACAGAGGCTCAACCAGTCAGCTTTTGCTCATTTGACATTAGAAGTCATTGTAGGAAAGTTTTTTTTAAAATATTTACAGTCAGCTAGAAGTAGTTTAATTAGTTAGAAAAACAAATCATATTGCTCTGAGTCTGCAGATTTCCTCTTGCATCACTACTGATAACTGCTTCTCTCTCTCTCCGCAGCCAAAAAAGCAGAGGCTCGCTTTGCCTCTCTCAAAACAGAAGGAAATGAGCATGTGAGGAAAAGCCAGTTCCATGACGGTCTAGAAAAGTACAGTGAATGCCTTAAGATCAAACCTGACGAGTGTTCCTGCTTTACCAACAGGTGACCCCTAACCCTGCTAAACATACTAACCCTAATCCTGCTAGCATACTAACCCTAACCCTGCTAGCATACTAACCCTAACCCTGCTAGCATACTAACCCTAACCCTGTTAGCATACTAACCCTAACCCTGTTAGCATACTAACCCTAGCCCTGCTAGCATACTAACCTTAATCCTACTAGCATACTAACCTTAATCCTGCCAGTATACTAACCCTAACCATGTTAGCATACTAACCCTAACCCTGCTAGTATACTAACCTTAATCCTGCTAGTATACTAACCCTAACCCTGCTAGCATACTAACCCTGAACCTGCTAGCATACTAACCCTAACCCTGCTAGTATACTAACCCTAACCCTGTTAGCATACTAACCCTAACCCTGCTAGCATTCTAACCCTAACCCTGCTAGCATACTAACCCTAACTCTGCTAGTATACTAACCCTAACCCTAACCCTGCTTGCATACTAACCCTAACCCTGCTAGCATTCTAACCCTAACCCTGCTAGCATTCTAACCCTAACCCTGCTAGCATACTAACCCTAACCCTGTTAGCATACTAACCCTAACCCTGCTATCATACTAACCCTAACCCTGTTAGCATACTAACCCTAATCCTCATAGCATACTAACCTTAACCTGACAAGTGTTCCTGCTTTAGCAACAGGTGACCCCTAATCATTCAGATCAAACCTAAGTTAATACTTACAGTAGATAATAGGAAGTGCTTATAGACAAGATTTACATTTGAGTTATTCAGCAGATAGATCTCCAGAGCCACTTACAGTTAGTGAATTCATCATAACCACATATCTCAGTCAAGTCCATTTTTCCTCAGTAATGTCCATGCTAGTAGGGGGAAGTCCATTTTTCCTCAGTAATGTCCATGCTAGTAGGGGAAGTCCATTTTTTCTCAGTAATGTCCATGCTAGTAGGGGGAAGTCCATTTTTCCTCAGTAATGTCCATGCTAGTAGGGGGAAGTCCATTTTTCCTCAGTAATGTCCATGCTAGTAGGGGGAAGTCCATTTTTCCTCAGTAATGTCCATGCTAGTTGGGGGAAGTCCATTTTTTCTCAGTAATGTCCATGCTAGTTGGGGGAAGTCAAGTGCGAGTGGCATTTATTTGATTTATTTTTATATGATTGTAAGCACAGTTCTTTATCAGTGTAGTACTGTACACATAAATTGCCATGATACATGACCACTTTCAAGCCCACTGTCAGTCCTTAACTCCTACCCTTCACCCCCAGAGCCATCTGTTATCTGAGACTGGGTTGTTTTGAAGAGGCCAGACAGGACTGTGACTCCGCCCTCAAGCTGGAACCAACCAATAAGAAGGCCTTCTATAGACGGGCGCTGGCATTTAAAGGTTTACAGGTGGTTATCTATTATTCAAAGTCCTAGTTGGTTCAACGCATGTTTTTGTGTGAAGAATAAGGAAAACCAATGAACACTGTGTTTTCCAAAAACAGAAAAACGGCTTGTTTTTTGTTAGCTCAGCAGATAAACCAAAAACAATTAACATGTGGGTGGGGTTACATGTGGAATGCATTTTATTGGCCAAATGCACAACCAATACTTCCTGTCACTTCAAAATAGGAGTTCACCCTTCTAACCTCATCTACTATCTATTAAGTCACAAATTAATAGCTATTTATTCATCTATTACTGTAAATGGTTAGCTGGTTAGCAAATTGATCAGAACCCCCCCACACCATTCACAATGTCAACAGTGAGAGGCGACTCCAGGATGCTGGCCTTCTAGGCAGAGTTCCTCTGTCCAGTGTCTGTGTTCTTTTGCCCATCTTAATCTTTTATTTTTATTGGCCAGTCTGTGATATGTCTTTTTCTTTGCAACTCTGCCAAGAAGGCCAGTATCCTGGAGTTGCCTCTTTGCTGTTGACGTTGAGACTGGTGTTTTTCAGGTACTATTTAATGAACCTGCCAGTTGAGGACTTGTGAGGCGTCTGTTTCTCAAACTAGACACTCTAATATACTTGTCCTCGTGCTCAGTTGTGCACTGGGGCCTCCCACTCCTCTTTCTATTCTGGTTAGAGACAGTTTGCGCTGTTCTGTGAAGGGAGTAGTACACAGAGTTGTACGAGATCTTCAGTTTCTTGGCATATTCTCTCATGGAATAGCCTTCATTTCTCAGAACAAGAATAGGCTGATGAGTTTCAGAAGAAAGTTCTTTGTTTTTGGCTAATTTGAGCCTGTAATCGAACCAACAAATGCTGATGCTCCAAATACTCAACTAGTCTACAGAAGGCCTCTTTAATCAACACAACAGTTTTCAGCTGTGCTAACATAATTACAAAAGGGTTTTCTAAGGATCAATTAGCCTTTTAAAATTATAAACTTGGATTAGCTAACACAACGTGTCATTGGAACACAGGAGTGGTAGTTTCTGATAATGGGCCTCTGTATGCCTACGTAGATATTCCATTTAAAAAATCAGCCATTTCCAGCCACAATAGTCATTTACAACATTAACAATGTCTACACTGTATTTCTGATCATTTTGATGTTGTCACGTTCTGACCTTTATTTCCTTTGTTTGATCATTATTTAGTATGGTCAGGGCGTGAGTTGGGGTGGGCAGTCTATGTTTGTTTTTCTATGATTTGGGTATTTCTATGTTTCGGCCTAGTATGGTTCTCAATCAGAGGCAGGTGTCATTAGTTGTCTCTGATTGAGAATCATACTTAGGTAGCCTGGGTTTCACTGTGTGTTTGTGGGTGATTGTTCCTGTCTCTGTGTTTGCACCAGATAGGGCTGTTTTGGTTTTTCCACATTTCTTGTTTTGTTAGTTTATTCATGTCTAGTGTCTATATTAAAGAACCATGAATAACCACCACGCTGCGTTTTGGTCCGCCTCTCCTTCACCTCAAGAGAACCGTTACAGATGTTATTTTAATGGACAAAAAAGGTGATTTTCTTTCAAAAACAAGGACATTTCTAAGTGACCCCAAACCTTTGAACGGTAGTGTACGTACAGACAGGGGCACACTCCAACTCTCCAACATAGTTTACAAAGGCAGTATTTGTTTAGTGAGTAAAAATTAAAACTTATAATGAATAGAAATAGTAAAGTCAGGTAATGATACTCCAAAATATCTACTTACAATAAGTAGTACTTTACAGATACGCCCAAAACACTACTTAAATAGTCCTTTAAAGTATTTTTACTTAAGTACTTTACACCACTGGCATTAATATATGACTTAATAGGTATTAATAGATGTCTTAATAGATAGTAGATTAATAGAATGAAGTTAGAAGGATGAACTTCCATTTTGAAGAGACAGGAACTGTTGCATGTGCATTTGGAAAATGACAGGCATTCCACATGTAACCGCACCCACTTGTGAAAATAGAAACATGAAGTCGTTTTTTTGTTTATGTAATTTTTAAAATTTAAAATAGCCTTTTTCACGTTGTAGATTTTTCTGTCATAAACTTGGAAAAAATGGTTTTGTGCCCATGTTTTTGTGTGAAGAACAAGGAAAACCAATGGACACTATCGCCCTTGAGGATAGAAGACATGCAACATGTTTTTATTATTTTCCAGTCATGTGGTCCAGTGCTGCAGAGGAAGGCCTAGTTAAGCTGCAGCTGGCCCAGAACAGTGCGGCACGTTTTGCTCTTCATTGTAATCAGAGGGCTGATATTAATACTATACATGCCAGTCTATCTTGGCTAAGAGTTGAGGGGAGACTGACTGCATCACTTTTATAAGAAACATTGTGTTGAAAATACCAAATGGTTTGCATAGTCAACTTACACGCAGCTCCAGAACAAATTGAAGAAAGCGTATAGTATTATATAGAGCCATGATTGCATGGAACTTCCTTCCATCTCATATTGCTCAAATGAACAGCAAACCTGGTTTCAGACAACAAATAAAGCAACACCTCACGGCACAACGCCTCACCCCCAATGTTACCTAGATAGTTTGTGTGTATTGATATGCAGGATATGTGTGCTGTTTTACATTTTTTTATGTAGTTCTGTTCTTGTCTATTAATGTTCTGTAATATGTTGTGTTTTGTGTGGATCCCGGGAGGAGTAGTTGCTGCTGTCGCAAAGTCTCATGGAGATCCTAAAAAAATACCAAATACCATTGATTTTTAACCACTTTTTGACATTCTACCTCCCCCTCCTCTCTTTCTCCACACACTCTCACCCTTTCTTCATCCCCACTCTCTTCGCCTCCTCTCCCTCCCTTCCCAGGACTACCTGTCTTCCAGCAGTGACCTCCAGGAGGTGTTACAGCTGGACCCCAACGTCCATGAGGCTGAACAGGAGCTGGAGACTGTGACAGGGCTGCTCAGACAGAGCCTCATGGACGGAGCCCAACTCACACCCAGGGTAGATACCCAGCACACACCCAGGGTAGGTACCCAGCACACACCCAGAGTAGGTACCCAGCACACACCCAGGGTAGGTACCCAGCACACACCCAGGGTAGGTACCCAGCACACACCCAGGGTAGGTACCCAGCACACACCCAGGGTAGATACCCAGCACCCACCCAGGGTAGGTACCCAGCACACACCCAGGGTAGGTACCCAACACCCACACAGGGTAGGTACCCAACACCCACACAGGGTAGGTACCCAACACCCACACAGGGTAGGTACCCAACACCCACACAGGGTAGGTACCCAACACCCACACAGGGTAGGTACCCAACACACACCCAGGGTAGGTACCCAACACACACCCAGGGTAGGTACCCAACACACACCCAGGGTAGATACCCAACACCCACGCAGGGTAGGTACCAAACACACACCCAGGGTAGATACCCAGCACACACCCAGGGTAGGTACCCAACACCCACCCAGGGTAGATACCCAACACCCACGCAGGGTAGGTACCAAACACACACCCAGGGTAGATACCCAGCACACACCCAGGGTAGGTACCCAACACACACCCAGGGTAGGTACCCAACACACACGCAGGGTAGATACCCAGCACACACCCAGGG
This sequence comes from Oncorhynchus masou masou, assembly GCF_036934945.1. NCBI lineage: Eukaryota > Metazoa > Chordata > Actinopteri > Salmoniformes > Salmonidae > Oncorhynchus > Oncorhynchus masou. Next base: position 5,330,636 of record NC_088224.1, read on the forward strand.
TAGATACCCAACACCCACCCAGAGTAGGTACCCAACACACACCCAGGGTAGGTACCCAACACACACCCAGGGTAGGTACCCAACACACACCCAGGGTAGATACCCAACACCCACGCAGGGTAGGTACCAAACACACACCCAGGGTAGATACCCAACACCCACGCAGGGTAGGTACCAAACACACACCCAGGGTAGATACCCAGCACACACCCAGGGTAGGTACCCAACACCCACCCAGGGTAGATACCCAACACCCACGCAGGGTAGGTACCAAACACACACCCAGGGTAGATACCCAGCACACACCCAGGGTAGGTACCCAGCACACACCCAGGGTAGGTACCCAACACACACCCAGGGTAGGTACCCAACACACACGCAGGGTAGATACCCAGCACACACCCAGGGTAGATACCCAACACCCACCCAGAGTAGGTACCCAACACACACGCAGGGTAGGTACCCAACACACACCCAGGGTAGATACCCAACACCCACCCAGAGTAGGTACCCAACACACATCCAGGGTAGGTACCCAACACACACCCAGGGTAGGTACCCAACACACACCCAGGGTAGGTACCCAACACACACCCAGGGTATGTACCCAACACACACCCAGGGTAGGTACCCAACACACACCCAGGGTAGGTACCCAACACACACCCAGGGTATGTACCCAACACACACCCAGGGTATGTACCCAACACACACCCAGGGTATGTACCCAACACACACCCAGGGTATGTACCCAACACACACCCAGGGTAGGTACCCAACACCCACACAGGGTAGGTACCCAACACACACCCAGGGTAGGTACCCTACACACACCCAGGGTAGATACCCAACACCCACGCAGGGTAGGTACCAAACACACACCCAGGGTAGATACCCAGCACACACCCAGTGTAGGTACCCAACACCCACCCAGGGTAGATACCCAACACCCACGCAGGGTAGGTACCAAACACACACCCAGGGTAGATACCCAGCACACACCCAGGGTAGGTACCCAACACCCACCCAGGGTAGGTACCCAACACACACCCAGGGTAGGTACCCAACACCCACCCAGGGTAGGTACCCAACACCCACCCAGGGTAGGTACCCAACACCCACCCAGGGTAGGTACCCAACACCCACCCAGGGTAGGTACCCAACACCCACCCAGGGTAGGTACCCAACACCCAACCAGGGTAGGTACCCAGCACACCCAGGGTAGGTACCCAGCACACACCCAGGGTAGATACCCAACACACACCCAGGGTAGGTACCCAACACACACCCAGGGTAGGTACCCAACACACACGCAGGGTAGGTACCCAACACACACCCAGGGTAGGTACCCAACACACACCCAGGGTATGTACCCAACACACATACCCAACACACACCCAGGGTAGGTACCCTACACACACCCAGGGTATGTACCCAACACACACCCAGGGTATGTACCCAACACACACCCAGGGTATGTACCCAACACACACCCAGGGTATGTACCCAACACACACCCAGGGTAGATACCCAACACCCACCCAGAGTAGGTACCCAACACACAACCAGGGTAGGTACCCAACACACACCCAGGGTAGGTACCCAACACACACCCAGGGTAGGTACCCAACACACACCCAGGGTATGTACCCAACACACACCCAGGGTAGGTACCCAACACACACCCAGGGTAGGTACCCAACACACACCCAGGGTAGGTACCCAACACACACCCAGGGTATGTACCCAACACACACCCAGGGTATGTACCCAACACACACCCAGGGTATGTACCCAACACACACCCAGGGTATGTACCCAACACACACCCAGGGTAGATACCCAACACCCACACAGGGTAGGTACCCAACACACACCCAGGGTAGGTACCCTACACACACCCAGGGTAGATACCCAACACCCACGCAGGGTAGGTACCAAACACACACCCAGGGTAGATACCCAGCACACACCCAGTGTAGGTACCCAACACCCACCCAGGGTAGATACCCAACACCCACGCAGGGTAGGTACCAAACACACACCCAGGGTAGATACCCAGCACACACCCAGGGTAGGTACCCAACACCCACCCAGGGTAGGTACCCAACACACACCCAGGGTAGGTACCCAACACCCACCCAGGGTAGGTACCCAACACCCACCCAGGGTAGGTACCCAACACCCACCCAGGGTAGGTACCCAACACCCACCCAGGGTAGGTACCCAACACCCACCCAGGGTAGGTACCCAACACCCAACCAGGGTAGGTACCCAGCACACACCCAGGGTAGGTACCCAGCACACACCCAGGGTAGGTACCCAACACCCACCCAGGGTAGGTACCCAACACACACCCAGGGTAGGTACCCAACACACACCCAGGGTAGGTACCCAACACACACCCAGGGTAGGTACCCAACACACACCCAGGGTATGTACCCAACACACATACCCAACACACACCCAGGGTAGGTACCCTACACACACCCAGGGTATGTACCCAACACACACCCAGGGTATGTACCCAACACACACCCAGGGTATGTACCCAACACACACCCAGGGTATGTACCCAACACACACCCAGGGTAGGTACCCAACACACACCCAGGGTAGGTACCCAACACACACCCAGGGTAGGTACCCAACACACACCCAGGGTAGGTACCCAACACACACCCAGGGTATGTACCCAACACACACCCAGGGTATGTACCCAACACACACCCAGGGTAGGTACCCAACACACACCCAGGGTAGGTACCCAACACACACCCAGGGTAGGTACCCAACACACACCAGGGTATGTACCCAACACACACCCAGGGTATGTACCCAACACACACCCAGGGTATGTACCCAACACACACCCAGGGTATGTACCCAACACACACCCAGGGTAGATACCCAACACCCACACAGGGTAGGTACCCAACACACACCCAGGGTAGGTACCCAACACACACCCAGGGTAGATACCCAACACCCACGCAGGGTAGGTACCCAACACACACCCAGGGTAGGTACCCAACACACACCCAGGGTATGTACCCAACACACACCCAGGGTAGGTACCCAACACACACCCAGGGTAGGTACCCAACACACACCCAGGGTATGTACCCAACACACATACCCAACACACACCCAGGGTAGGTACCCTACACACACCCAGGGTATGTACCCAACACACACCCAGGGTATGTACCCAACACACACCCAGGGTATGTACCCAACACACACCCAGGGTATGTACCCAACACACACCCAGGGTAGGTACCCAACACACACCCAGGGTAGGTACCCAACACACTCCCAGGGTAGGTACCCAACACACACCCAGGGTAGGTACCCAACACACACCCAGGGTATGTACCCAACACACACCCAGGGTATGTACCCAACACACACCCAGGGTATGTACCCAACACACACCCAGGGTATGTACCCAACACACACCCAGGGTAGGTACCCTACACACACCCAGGGTATGTACCCAACACACACCCAGGGTATGTACCCAACACACACCCAGGGTATGTACCCAACACACACCCAGGGTAGGTACCCAACACACACCCAGGGTAGGTACCCAACACCCACCCAGGGTAGGTACCCAACACCCACTCAGGGTAGGTACCCAGCACACACCCAGGGTATGTACCCAACACACACCCAGGGTATGTACCCAACACACACCCAGGGTATGTACCCAACACACACCCAGGGTAGGTACCCAACACACACCCAGGGTAGGTACCCAACACACACCCAGGGTAGGTACCCAACACACACCCAGGGTAGGTACCCAACACACACCCAGGGTAGGTACCCAACACACACCCAGGGTAGGTACCCAACACACACCCAGGGTAGGTACCCAACACACACCCAGGGTAGGTACCCAACAGGGTAGGTACCCAACACTCACCCAGGGTATGTACCCAACACTCACCCAGGGTATGTACCCAACACACACCCAGGGTAGGTACCCAACACACACCCAGGGTAGGTACCCAACACACACCCAGGGTAGGTACCCAACACTCACCCAGGGTAGGTACCCAACACTCACCCAGGGTATGTACCCAACACTCACCCAGGGTATGTACCCAACACTCACCCAGGGTAGGTACCCAACACACATCCAGGGTAGGTACCCAACACACACCCAGGGTATGTACCCAACACACACCCAGGGTATGTACCCAACACTCACCCAGGGTATGTACCCAACACTCACCCAGGGTATGTACCCAACACTCACCCAGGGTATGTACCCAACACACACCCAGGGTATGTACCCAACACTCACCCAGGGTATGTACCCAACACACACCCAGGGTAGGTACCCAACACACACCCAGGGTAGGTACCCAACACACACCCAGGGTAGGTACCCAACACTCACCCAGGGTAGGTACCCAACACTCACCCAGGGTAGGTACCCAACACACACCCAGGGTATGTACCCAACACTCACCCAGGGTATGTACCCAACACTCACCCAGGGTATGTACCCACACACACCCAGGGTATGTACCCAACACTCACCCAGGGTATGTACCCAACACTCACCCAGGGTATGTACCCAACACTCACCCAGGGTATGTACCCAACACTCACCCAGGGTAGGTACCCAACACTCACCCAGGGTATGTACCACTCACCCAGGGTACCCAACACACCCAGGGTATGTACCCAACACTCACCCAGGGTATGTACCCAACACACACCCAGGGTATGTACCCAACACTCACCCAGGGTATGTACCCAACACTCACCCAGGGTATGTACCCAACTCTTTATTCCACCTCAGGTTTGATGTCAGAGATCAGACTGAACTCTTTATTCCACCTCAGGTTTGATGGCACAGATGAGACTGAACTCTTTATTCCACCTCAGGTTTGATGGCACAGATGAGACTGAACTCTTTATTCCACCTCAGGTTTGATGGCACAGATGAGACTGAACTCTTTATTCCACCTCAGGTTTGATGGCACAGATGAGACTGAACTCTTTATTCCACCTCAGGTTTGATGGCACAGATGAGACTGAACTCTTTATTCCACCTCAGGTTTGATGGCACAGATGAGACTGAACTCTTTATTCCACCTCAGGTTTGATGGTACAGATGAGACTGAACTCTTTATTCCACCTCAGGTTTGATGTCAGAGATGAGACTGAACTCTTTATTCCACCTCAGGTTTGATGGCACAGATGAGACTGCCACAGGAGACTGTATAGGAGGCTGATGAAGAGAGAGACTGATGGAGACCTGGGAAGGCTCATCATCCCTCACAGAGTTGACATGAACTAAGGTGAACTATGCTGGATGTTGGGCTCTGTCTCCATCTGCCTTCAAAGAGCATCATTAAAGCATTGCGTCGACGACGGCAGAGCGTTGTTCAATAATTCACAGCAGGCAGCTGCATCCTTCATTTCCATTCTGGAGACTCTAAAGATACTTTAGATGCAATGCAGCTTCTTACATTTACATTTGTCATTTAGCAGATGCTCTTATCCAGAGAGACTTACAGTAGTGAGTCATTTAGCAGACTCTCTTATCCAGAGAGACTTGCAGTTAGTGCATTCTTTACCTCAGCATGCTCAGACCCCCTACAGCAACACACTGTAGAGAAAGGGTGCGTCACAAATGATGCCCTACTCTCTATAAAGTGCACTATGTTTGACCAGGGCTCATAGGTCTATAATCAAATGTAGTGCACTATATAGGGGATAGGGGTGTCATTTGGGACTCAGACCCAAATCTTAAAAGCTAGGAGTGACTAGTTTTGCAGAAGTATTTGATTTCTTCCCACTAACAGCAGATTATGCAGACCGGCGGTATTACAGATTGGAGAAGCGATCGACAGAAGCTCTAGAAGCACACTGGAACACAATGTGGGAGAGATGTGGTGTGCCTTATTGAGATTCAAGTTGAACCATATATTTGGGAAGTGTAATCTGAACCTCAGAGAAATAACATCCTGGTATATATGTAATAAACTGCTGCTTTGATACACTGCAGAGTATTTTACATGAGGAAACCAAAAAATATGTTGCCACTGTATTGACAGTCATGCATGTACCTTTTCAACCTTTAAAGGGCACTGTTGGCTAATTAATGCATAATGAAAGATGGACAACTGTGTATATCATGTACTGTATGCTTTTAATCTCAGGTTCAGTCTTGAACATGACCATGATTGTATGGTAAATGTTAGCTCTGGTCCATGGCGTTAGAGGAATTGTAACGGCCTGGACAAGAGATAGGTAAATGTGTATAGTAGTCAAACACTGATCTGCTAGTTTTCAGATGTTGCTCTACTGCTTTATAAAATCCCCAAACCCCCTTCAGATAGTTATTTGTTGAGTTAGAGATCAACCCCCTTCAGATAGTTATCTGTTGAGTTAGAGATCAACCCCCTTCAGATAGTTATCTGTTGAGTTAGAGATCAACCCCCTTCAGATAGTTATCTGTTGAGTTAGAGATCAACCCCCTTCAGATAGTTAGTTATCTGTTGAGTTAGAGATCAACCCCCTTCAGATAGTTAGTTATCTGTTGAGTTAGAGATCAACCCCCTTCAGATAGTTATCTGTTGCGTTAGAGATCAACCCCCTTCAAATAGTTATCTGTTGCGTTAGAGATCAACCCCCTTCAGATAGTTATCTGTTGAGTTAGAGATCAACCCCCTTCAGATAGTTATCTGTTGAGTTAGAGATCAACCCCCTTCAGATAGTTATCTGTTGCGTTAGAGATCAACCCCCTTCAGATAGTTATCTGTTGAGTTAGAGATCAACCCCCTTCAGATAGTTATCTGTTGAGTTAGAGATCAACCCCCTTCAGATAGTTATCTGTTGAGTTAGAGATCAACCCCTTCAGATAGTTATCTGTTGAGTTAGAGATCAACCCCTTCAGATAGTTATCTGTTGAGTTAGAGATCAACCCCTTCAGATAGTTATCTGTTGAGTTAGAGATCAACCCCTTCAGATAGTTATCTGTTGAGTTAGAGATCAACCCCCTTCAGATAGTTATCTGTTGAGTTAGAGATCAACCCCCTTCAGATAGTTATCTGTTGCGTTAGAGATCAACCCCCTTCAGATAGTTATCTGTTGCGTTAGAGATCAACCCCCTTCAGATAGTTATCTGTTGAGTTAGAGATCAACCCCCTTCAGATAGTTAGTTATCTGTTGCGTTAGAGATCAACCCCCTTCAGATAGTTATCTGTTGCGTTAGAGATCAACCCCCTTCAGATAGTTATCTGTTGAGTTAGAGGTATTTCAGTTAGTGTCTGAAACTGATTAATAACAAGCTGCGTGTGTTGAATGCATTGTGAATGTTCTGCTTTCACCACAGATTGGTCTATTTAGAACATAGACCCTTCTGTGGTGGTTGTTCATGATTAAACACTTCTGCTTTGTACTGTATACCATGTGTTAATTCTGAAAGATGTCTAGAGTTGACTTCATGCAGTCACTTACTGACTTTAAAAAAAATGTAATTAAAAAAAAAAGTTACAGTCCTACTGTAGGACTGATGATATGAAGCAACTTACTTGATGACTCTCAGTATTTTAGTTGTCCCGATGACAAATCCATGTTGTATGTTCAACAACAAAGTATTAGCCAGTGAGTTTGAGCTGTCATGCCAAACAGTTTGGTTTGAGCTATGGAGTTGGCCAGAGCACAAACAGATCTGGGACCAGGCTACAAAAGGAGACTACAGATCTGGGACCAGGCTATAGAAAGAGACAACCAGATCTGGGACCAGGCTATAAAAGGAGACAATAGATCTGGGACCAGGCTATAGAAGGAGAACAGATCTGGGACCAGGCTATAGAAAGAGACAACAGATCTGGGACCAGGCTATAAAAGGAGAACAGATCTGGGACCAGGCTATAGAAGGAGAACAGATCTGGGACCTGGCTATAGAAGGAAACCACAGATCTGGGACCAGGCTAACAACTTACACTCATGGGTTTATTTTTGTGAAATATGCATTTACATACCAATTATGAAGCAAATTAGAAAACAAATTTACAAATACCATAAGCTCCAATCGCTCTCTACAAGTTAGACACTAGTCATTAAAGTATCATACAGAATCACTGGAAGTGGGAAAAGGGGGGTGGAAACAAACGGACCAACTGCAGCTTGTGGCATGTTAACAATCCAGACTGATAGTTGTGCAGCACCACAACAGCAGATAAATGAACAGTTTAGGGGTCAACTTTTAGATTAGAACATACATCCATGCATTCTGAGGTATTGCAGGTACATGAACGTAGATTCGATCCTAACGGAACTGTTTCATTTAACATGTACTAAGACGTCAAAGAAGACGTCTTCCCTTGTCTCATTCCTGTTGATGAAACTATATCCATTCTTCACGTTGAACCACTTGACTGAACCTTTGTGACATACAGTGTAAAAGTGAAAGGGAACAGTACACACCTCATCAAGGGTCCTTGGAGTGAGGAGGGTTCACCCACAGTAGCCTGAGAACTGTTCTGTCTTTGGTAGGCTAGGTGGTTACCAGGTTGGTGTGTCCATTAAACTGTTCTGTCTTTGGTAGGCTAGGTGGTTACCAGGTTGGTGTGTCCATTAAACTGTTCTGTCTTTGGTAGGCTAGGTGGTTACCAGGTTGGTGTGTCCATTAAACTGTTCTGTCTTTGGTAGGCTAGGTGGTTACCAGGTTGGTGTGTCCATTAAACTGTTCTGTCTTTGGTAGGCTAGGTGGTTACCAGGTTGGTGTGTCCATTAAACTGTTCTGTCTTTGGTAGGCTAGGTGGTTACCAGGTTGGTGTGTCCATTAAACTGTTCTGTCTTTGGTAGGCTAGGTGGTTACCAGGTTGGTGTGTCCATTAAACTGTTCTGTCTTTGGTAGGCTAGGTGGTTACCAGGTTGGTGTGTCCATTAAACTGTTCTGTCTTTGGTAGGCTAGGTGTTTACCAGGTTGGTGTGTCCATTAAACTGTTCTGTCTTTGGTAGGCTAGGTGGTTACCAGGTTGGTGTGTCCATTAAACTGTTCTGTCTTTGGTAGGCTAGGTGGTTACCAGATTGGTGTGTCCATTAAACTGTTCTGTCTTTGGTAGGCTAGGTGGTTACCAGGTTGGTGTGTCCATTAAACTGTTCTGTCTTTGGTAGGCTAGGTGGTTACCAGGTTGGTGTGTCCATTAAACTGTTCTGTCTTTGGTAGGCTAGGTGGTTACCAGGTTGGTGTGTCCATTAAACTGTTCTGTCTTTGGTAGGCTAGGTGGTTACCAGGTTGGTGTGTCCATTAAACTGTTCTGTCTTTGGTAGGCTAGGTGGTTACCAGGTTGGTGTGTCCATTAAACTGTTCTGTCTTTGGTAGGCTAGGTGGTTACCAGGTTGGTGTGTCCATTAAACTGTTCTGTCTTTGGTAGGCTAGGTGGTTACCAGGTTGGTGTGTCCATTAAACTGTTCTGTCTTTGGTAGGCTAGGTGGTTACCAGGTTGGTGTGTCCATTAAACTGTTCTGTCTTTGGTAGGCTAGGTGGTTACCAGGTTGGTGTGTCCATTAAACTGTTCTGTCTTTGGTAAGCTAGGTGGTTACCATGTTGGTGTGTCGATTAAACTGTTCTGTCTTTGGTAGGCTAGGTGGTTACCAGGTTGGTGTGTCCATTAAACTGTTCTGTCTTTGGTAGGCTAGGTGGTTACCAGGTTGGTGTGTCCATTAAACTGTTCTGTCTTTGGTAGGCTAGGTGGTTACCAGGTTGGTGTGTCCATTAAACTGTTCTGTCTTTGGTAGGCTAGGTGGTTACCAGGTTGGTGTGTCCATTAAATTGTTCTGTCTTTGGTAGGCTAGGTGGTTACCAAGTTGGTGTGTCCATCAGCATCTATTGACTTGTTCAACACAATGATGAGGGGGATGGTTAGCATCTCTTGACTTGATACATTTAAAAAAAATATTTAAAACATACAATATACTTGCAGTGAAGCCACTCAACAACCACATCACACCAGTCAACTAACAGACTCCAATCCAGAGCGATACACAGAAGCAACCAGGGTCAACGTCCTGCTCACGAGCATGTTGACAGATCTCCCACAAGGTTTTTACCTCTTGGTGATGTCATTCAAAAACATAATGTTAACTTTCACTGCTATGCGGATGACACACAGCTGTACATTTCAATGAAACATGGTGAAGCCCCAAAATTGCCCCTGCTAGAAGCCCATGTTTCAGACATAAGGAGGTGGATGGCTGCAAACTTTCTACTTTTAAAATCGGACAAAACAGAGATGCTTGTTCTAGGTCCCAAGAAACAAAGAGATCTTCTGTTGAATCTGACAATTAATCTTGATGGTTGTACAGTCGTCTCAAATAAAACTGTGAAGGACCTCGGCGTTACTCTGGATCCTGATCTCTCTTTTTGACGAACATCTCAAGACTGTTTCAAGGACAACTTTTTTCCATCTACGTAACATTGCAAAAATCAGAAACATTCTGTCAAAAATTATGCAGAAAAATTAATCCACGCTTTTGTTACTTCTAGGTTAGATTACTGCAATGCTCTACTTTCCGGCTAACCGGTTAAAGCACTAAATAAACTTCAGTTAGTGCTAAATACGGCTGCTAGAATCCTGACTAGAACCAAAAAATGTGATCATATTACTCCACTGCTAGCCTCCCTACACTGGCTTCCTGTTAAGGCAAGGGCTGATTTCAAGGTTCTACTGCTAACCTACAAAGCATTACATGGGCTTGCTCCTACCTATCTTTCCGATTTGGTCCTGCCGTACATACCTACACAAACACTACGGTCACAAGACGCAGGCCTCCTAATTTTCCCTAGAATTTCTAAGCAAACAGGTGGAGGCAGGGCTTTCTCCTATAGAGCTTTGTTTATATGGAATGGTCTGCCTACCCATGTGAGAGACGCAGACTCGGTCTCAAGCTTTAAGTCTTTACTAAAGACCCATCTCTTCAGTAGGTCATATAATTGAGTGTAGTCTGGCCCAGGAGTGTGAAGGTGAACGGAAAGGCTCTGGAGCAACGAACTGCCCTTGCGGTCTCTGCCTGGCCGGTTCCCCACTCTCCACTGGGATTCTCTGCCTCTAACCTTATCTTATTACAGGGGCTGAGTCACTGGCTTACTGGTTCCCTTCCATGCCGTCCCTAGGAGGGGTGCGTCACTTGAGTGGGTTGAGTCACTGACGTGATCTTCCTGTCTGGGTTGGCACCCCCCTTGGGTTGTGCCGTGGCGGAGATCTTTGTGGGCTATACTCGGCTTTGTCTCAGGATGGTAAGTTGGTGGTTGAAGATATCCCTCTAGTGGTGTGGGGGCTGTGCTTTGGCAAAATGGGTGGGGTCATATCCTGCCTGATTGTCAAAATTATTTATATAGCCCTTCGTACATCAGCTGATATCTCAAAGTGCTGTACAGAAACCCAGCCTAAAACCCCAAACAGCAAGCAATGCAGAGCAGATGTAGAAGCACAGTGGCTAGGAAAAACTCCCTAGAAAGGCCAAAACCTAGGAAGAAACCTAGAGAGGAACCAGGCTATGTGGGGTGGCCAGTCCTCTTCTGACTGTGCCGGGTGGAGATTATAACAGAACATGGCCAAGATGTTCAAATGTTCATAAATGACCAGCATGGTCAAATAATAATAATCACAGGCAGAACAGTTGAAACTGGAGGTGGACTGGGGACAGCAAGGAGTCATCATGTCAGGTAGACCTGAGGCATGATCCTTGGGCTCAGGTCCTCCAAGAGAGAGAAAGAAAGAGAGAATTAGAGAGAGCATACTTAAATTCACACAGGACACCGGATAGGACAGGAGAAGTACTCCAGATATAACAAACTGACCCTAGCCCCCCGACACATAAACTACTGCAGCATAAATACTAGAGGCAGATCAGAATACAGAAAGTTGATATTTTCCCAACAGTGTTTCCTGTCAATGTAAATTTTTTAACCTTTATTTAACTAGGCAAGTCAGTTAAGAACAAATTCTTATTTACAATGACAGCCTAGGAACAGTGGGTTAAATGCCTTGTTCAGGGAAAGAACACAGATTATTACCTTGTCAGCTCGGGGATTCGCTCTTGCAACCTTCCGGTTACTAGTCCAATGCTCTAACCACTAGGCTACCTGCCACCCCTCCACTCTAACCACTAGGCTACCTGCTGCCCCTATTTACTAAACCATGTATTAAATTCTAACTATTGTCTCAACTGTCTCAATACACCCAGTCACTACAAAGATGCAGGCGCCTTTCAAAACTCAGTTGCCAGAGAGGAAGGAAACCGCTCTGGGATTTGAACGTCAGGCCAATGGTGACTTTAAAACTGTTAGAGTTTAATGGCTGTGATAATGGCTGCTGGCCCAGACAACATCCTTCGCCGCGTCCTCAGAGCATCCGCAGACCAGCTGGCTGGTGTGTTTACGGACATATTTAAACCGCTCGCTATCTCGTCTGTTGTCCCCACATGCTTCAAGATGTCTACCATTGTTCCTGTATCCAAGAAGGCAAAGATAACTGAACTAAATGACTACCGCCCCCATGGCACTCACTTCTGTCATAATGAAGTGCTTTGGGTGGCTAGTCAAGGATCATATCATCGCCACCTTACCGGCAAGCCTAGACCCCACTTCAATTTGCATACCACCCCAACAGGTCCTGTTGGGGAATAATCAGAATTAGTTGGGTAACACAGATAGGATGTTTTATTTTCATGATATGCTTATGAGTTATTTCTCATCAGAATGTATTTTGTTGTACTATAGTGGTGGCCATTGGCAGTTATCTGTTCTCTGTCAGGACTAAGTTGCTTGGGCCGCAGAGAGGGGAGAGGTCAAGGTGTCATCATGTGTTAACATATCTTTTGCTCCACTGTGTCTGTGTGCCAGTCACTCCCTACTTTTCCCATCGGGGAGAGGAGGATGGCAGTGTCTGGAATCATTCTATGCTCCCTCTATCTTAACCTATAGCCTCACTCTCCTCTCCGTGAACTTGTCCAGGATTGGTTGTATTTAGAATTGGTTGTATCTAAATGACAATTTTATATATATCATAGGGTGGGGGTATTGTCTTGGTACCATTTTGTACCAAGGACGAAATAAGAGCTTTGTTTAGGAGACCAAACTGAACGATAATTTATAGCCAACTCTGTCTGGCTAGGGGATACTCCTCTCTGAAGTAAAGTCTTTATTTGTGTAAGTTCCTGGGACAAGGGTTTGTCATGTCGTCTAGGGGGGGTGGATATTCGCTATAAAGGATCCCATTTGCTATTATGTTGGGACTCTCAACTTTTCATTAGAGATACTGAACTGTTGAAAGTCAAAATGCTATTGCAATGTGGAAGGGACTCTCAGAGAATTCATTGATAGAAACTGAATTGATCTGAGAGTCACAGGGTTGTGATAGAGCTCATATAATTAAAGATGGACTTTGATAACTAACTCTGACTTGTGTGTGTGGTTTGCTCCCATGATTTGGTAAATAGAGGACATTTCCACAACAGTCCACAGATGATGCAATCGCCATCACACTGCACACTGCCCTATCCCATCTAGAAAAGAGGAATACCTATGTAAGAATGCTGTTCATTGACTACAGCTCAGCATTCAACACCATAGTACCCTGCAAGCTCATCATCAAGCTAGAGGCCCTGGGTCTCAACCCCTCCCTGTGCAACTGGGTACTGGACTTCCTGACGGGCTGCCCCCCAGGTGGTGAAGGTAGGAAACAACATCTCCACTTAACCTCAACACTGGGGCCTCACAAGGGTGCGTGCTCAGCCCCTTCCTGTACTCCCTGTTCACCCACGACTGCATGGCCATGCACGCCTCCAACTCAATCATCAAGTTAGCAGATGACACAACAGCAGTGGGCTTGATTACCAACAACGACGAGACAGGCTACAGGAAGGAGGAGAGGGCACTTGGAGTGTGGCATTAGGAAAACAACCTCTCACTCAACGTCAACAAAACAAAGGAGATGATCGTGGACTTCAGGAAACACCCCCCTATCCACATCGAAGGGACAGCAGTAGAGAAGGTGGAACGTTTTAAGCTCCTGAGCGTACAGCCTGGTACGGAAACTGCACCACCCTCAACCACAAGGCTCTCCAGCGGGTGGTGCGGTCTGCACAATGCATCACCGGGGGAAAACTACCTGCCCTCCATGACACCTACAGCGCCCGATGTCACAGGAAGGCCAAAAGGATCATCAAAGACAACAACCACTTGAGCCACTGTCTGTTAATACTGCTACCATCCAGAAGGTGAGGTCAGTACAGGTGCATCAAAGCTTGGACAGAGAGACTGAAAAACAGCTTCTATCTCAAGGCCATCAACTGTTAAACAGCCATCACTAACACAGAGAGAGGCTGCTGCCTACATTGAGACCCAATCACTGGACACTTTAATAATATCACATGTACATACTGTATTTTATACCATCTATTGCACCTTGCCTATGCCGCTCGGCCATCGCTCATCCATATACTTATTTGTACATATTCTCATTCACCATTTAGATTTGTGTGTATAAGGTAGTTGTTGTGAATTTGTTAGATTACTTGTCAGATATTACTGCACTGTCGGAACTAGAAGCACCACCATTTCTCTACACTCGCATTAACATTGCTAACCATGTGTATGTGACCAATAACATCTGCTAACCATGTGTATGTGAACAATAACATCTGCTAACCATGTGTATGTGACCAATAACATCTGCTAACCATGTGTATGTGAACAATAACATCTGCTAACCATGTGTATGTGACCAATAACATCTGCTAACCATGTGTATGTGACCAATAAAATTGTATTTGATTGTGGTTACTTCACAATACTAAGCTAAATGACAGAGTGAAAAGAAGAAAGCTTGTACAGAATAAAAAATACTCAAAATCATACATTCTTTTTGCAACAAGGCACAAAAGTAAATGGAAAAGAAATGTACTTTTTGTCCTGAATACAAAGTGTTATGTTTGGGGAAAATCCAATACAACATATTTCTGAGTATCACTCTCCATATTTTCAAGCATAGTGGTGGCTGCATCATGTTATAGGGATGCTTGTAATCGTTAAGGACATGGGAGTTTTTCAGGATAAAAAAATAAACGGAATGGAGCTAAGCACAGACAAAATCCTAGTGTCACCCTGATCTGTTTCACCTGTCCTTGTGATTGTCTCCACCCCCTCCAGGTGTCGCTTATTTTCCCCAGTGTATGTATCCCTGTGTTTCCTGTCTCTCTGTGCCAGTGTATTTATCCCTGTGTTTCCTGTCTCTCTGTACCACTGTATTTATCCCTGTGTTTCCTGTCTCTCTGTACCAGTGTATTTATCCCTGTGTTTCCTGTCTCTCTGTACCAGTGTATTTATCCCTGTGTTTCCTGTCTCTCTGTGCCAGTGTATTTATCCCTGTGTTTTCTGTCTCTCTGTCCCAGTGTATTTATCCCTGTGTTTCCTGTCTCTCTGTGCCAGTGTATTTATCCCTGTGTTTCCTGTCTCTCTGTACCAGTGTAATTATCCCTGTGTTTCCTGCCTCTCTGTGCCAGTGTATTTATCCCTGTGTTTCCTGTCTCTCTGTACCAGTGTATTTATCCCTGTGTTTCCTGTCTCTCTGTACCAGTGTATTTATCCCTGTGTTTTCTGTCTCTCTGTCCCAGTGTATTTATCCCTGTGTTTCCTGTCTCTCTGTACCAGTGTATTTATCCCTGTGTTTCCTGCCTCTCTGTGCCAGTGTATTTATCCCTGTGTTTCCTGTCTCTCTGTACCAGTGTATTTATCCCTGTGTTTCCTGTCTCTCTGTACCAGTGTATTTATCCCTGTGTTTCCTGTCTCTCTGTGCCAGTGTATTTATCCCTGTGTTTCCTGTCTCTCTGTACCACTGTATTTATCCCTGTGTTTCCTGTCTCTCTGTACCAGTGTATTTATCTCTGTGTTTCCTGTCTCTCTGTACCAGTGTATGTATCCCTGTGTTTCCTGTCTCTCTGTACCAGTGTATTTATCCCTGTGTTTCCTGTCTTTCTGTACCAGTGTATTTATCCCTGTTTCCTGTCTCTCTGTACCAGTGTATTTATCCCTGTGTTTCCTGTCTCTCTGTACCAGCGTATTTATCCCTGTGTTTCCTGTCTCTCTGTACCAGTGTATTTATCACTGTGTTTCCTGTCTCTCTGTGCCAGTGTATTTATCCCTGTGTTTCCTGTCTCTCTGTGCCAGTGTATTTATCCCTGTGTTTCCTGTCTCTCTGTACCAGTGTATTTATCCCTGTGTTTCCTGTCTATCTGTGCCAGTGTTTTTCCCATACTCCTTTTTCTATTCTCTTTTTGATAGTCTTCCCAGTTTTGACTCCTGCAAGAAAGAATAAAGTAGACGGCGTGTGTCAAATGTCTGATATATGACCCTATGTCCGGATGACTGTACACACGCTGCTGTTCCTCCTCTGCTCTGTGTACACATGCTGCTGTTCCTTCTCTGTTCTGTGTACACATGCAGCTCTTCCTCCTCTGCTTTGTGTACACATGCTGCTGTTCCTTCTCTGTTCTGTGTACACATGCAGATCTTCCTCCTCTGCTCTGTGTACACATGCTGCTGTTCCTCCTCTGCTCTGTGTACACATGCTGCTGTTCCTTCTCTGTTCTGTGTACACATGCAGCTCTTCCTCCTCTGCTCTGTGTACACATGCTGCTGTTCCTTCACTGCACTGTGTACACATGCTGCTGTTCCTTCTCTGTTCTGTGTACACATGCTGCTGTTCCTTCTCTGTTCTGTGTACACATGCTGCTGTTCCTTCTCTGGTCTGTATACACATGCTGCTGTTCCTCCTCTGCTCTGTGTACACATGCTACTGTTCCTTCTCTGTTCTGTATACACATGCTGCTGTTCCTTCTCTGTTCTTCCCCCCTCTGCTCTGTGTACACATGCAGCTCTTCCTTCAGAAAAGCATGCATCACAACTTTCTTCATTTGCACAATGTCTCTTGTTCACGTTCGCTTGTAATTGTCCACACTCACCGAAAATGACAATTGGTAGCTACTTCAAAAACATTTTTAGTAATTCAGCAGACACTCTTATCCAGAGCGACTTACAGTAGTGAGTGCATACATTTTCATTCTGGTCCCCCGTGGGAATCAAACACACAACCTTAGTCTTGCAAGCACCATGCTCTACCAACTGAGCTAAATGGGACTACTAAACTATGCTTGTATACAGTAATTTTATGAATTGGATTTGCCTATCTTTGCCATTAGTTTGTTTGCTTTTGCTCATTTAGCGTCCTGGTAATGGAGGCCCAATGGGATTTTCTTGCATTTTTGGCGACCCTTGTGAGAGATGGACAGTATGACGATATGAACATCTGGATACTGCCCAAGCCTGTTGCTAGACAACCATTTTCAAGTCTTGCCATAGATTTTCAATCACATTTAAGTCCAAACTGTAACTAGGCAACTCAGGACCATTCAATGTCCTCTTGGTAAGCAACTCAAGTGTAGATTTGGCCTTGTTTTTTAGGTCATTGTCCTGCTGAAAGGCGAATTCATCTCCCAGTGTCTAGTGGAAAGCAGACTGAACCAGGTCCTCTCGGTATCATGACACAAGGCGAGACCCAAATGCAGATGGTTGGAGTCTTACAATATGTATTAATCCAATAGGGGAAGAGAATAGTCGTGGACAGGGAAAAGGGTCAAAACCAGTTCAGAGTCCAAAAGGTACCGAGGGGCAGGCAGGATCAAGGTCAGAGCAGGCAGGATGATCAGGCAGGAGAGAGAATAAAGTAGTCAAACATTGAAAGTCGCTCTGGATAAGAGCGTCTGCTGAATTACTAAAAATGTTTTTGTAGTAGCTACCAAATGTCATTTTCGGTGAGCGTGGACAATTACAAGCAAAAGTGAACAAGAGACATTGTGCAAATGAACAAAGTTGTGATGCATGCTTTTCTGAAGGAAGAGCAGCATGTGTACACAGAGCAGAGGGGCGAAGAATGGAGGAGGAAGCACAGGGACAAAATGGCAACTGTACAGATAACTCAGATAAGAGCTCTTTGACTTTTGGCAGAAAGGCGTTATAAGATATCCGATGGCAATATTTTTATTAGAGAATTGTATACAAGTGCACCTTCATCACCTCATGTATGCCGTACAATAGATACTCGCTGATAGATATAGACCGATGTGGACTCACGATCTCCCTATGGACTCACCATCTCCCTGTGGACTCACCATCTCCCTATGGACTCACCATCTCCCTATGGACTCAACATCTCCCTATGGACTCACCATCTCTCTATGGACTCATCATCTCCCTATGGACTCACCATCTCCCTGTGGACTCACCATCTCCCTGTGGACTCACCATCTCCCTATGGACTCACCATCTCCCTATGGACTCACCATCTCCCTGTGGACTCACCATCTCTCTATGGACTCACCATCTCCTTGTGGACTCACCATCTCCCTGTGGACTCACCATCTCCCTATGGACTCACCATCTCCCTGTGGACTCACCATCTCCTTGTGGACTCATCATCTCCCTATCGACTCACCCTATGGACTCACCATCTCCCTGTGGACTCACCATCTCTCTATGGACTCACCATCTCCCTGTGGACTCACCATCTCCCTGTGGACTCACTATCTCTCTATGGACTCACCATCTCCCTGTGGGCTCACCATCTCCCTGTGGACTCACCATCTCCCTATGGACTCACCATCTCCCTGTGGACTCACCATCTCCCTGTGGACTCACCATCTCCCTATGGACTCACCATCTCCCTGTGGACTCACCATCTCCCTATCGACTCACCCTATGGACTCACCATCTCCCTGTGGACTCACAATCTCTCTATGGACTCACCATCTCCCTGTGGACTCACCATCTCCCTGTGGACTTACTATCTCTCTATGGACTCACCATCTCCCTGTGGACTCACCATCTCCCTGTGGACTTACTATCTCTCTATGGACTCACCATCTCCCTGTGGGCTCACCATCTCCCTGTGGACTCACCATCTCCCTATGGACTCACCATCTCCCTATGGACTCACCATCTCCCTGTGGACTCACCATCTCCCTGTGGACGCAACATCTCGCTATGGACTCACCATCTCCCTGTGGACTCACCATCTCCCTGTGGACTCACCATCTCCCTATGGACTCACCATATCCCTATTGACTCACCATATCCCTATGGAGTCACCCTATGGACTCCCCATCTCTCTATGGACTCACCATCTCCCTATGGACTCACCCTATGGACTCACCATCTCCTTGTGGACTCACCATCTCCCTATCGACTCACCCTATGGACTCACCATCTCCCTGTGGACTCACCATCTCTCTATGGACTCACCATCTCCCTGTGGACTCACCATCTCCCTGTGGACTTACTATCTCTCTATGGACTCACCATCTCCCTGTTGACTCACCATTTTCCCATTGGATTCACAATCTCCCTGTGGACTCACCATCTCCCTGTGGACTCACCCTATGGACTCACCATCTCCTTGTGGACTCACCATCTCCCTATCGACTCACCCTATGGACTCACCATTTTCCCATTGGACTCACAATCTCCCTGTGGACTCACCATCTCCCTGTGGACTCACCCTATGGACTCACCATCTCCTTGTGGACTCACCATCTCCCTATCGACTCACCCTATGGACTCACCATCTCCCTGTGGACTCACCATCTCTCTATGGACTCACCATCTCCCTGTGGACTCACCATCTCCCTGTTGACTCACCATTTTCCCACTGGACTCACCATCTCCCTGTGGACTCACCATCTCTCTATGGACTCACCATCTCCCTGTGGACTCACCATCTCCCTATGGACTCACCATCTCCCTATGGACTCACCCTATGGACTCACCATTTTCCCATTGGACTCACAATCTCCCTGTGGACTCACCATCTCCCTGTGGACTCACCCTATGGACTCACCATCTCCTTGTGGACTCACCATCTCCCTATCGACTCACCCTATGGACTCACCATCTCCCTATGGACTCACCATCTCTCTATGGACTCACCATCTCCCTGTGGACTCACCATCTCCCTGTGGACTCACTATCTCTCTATGGACTCACCATCTCCCTGTGGACTCACCATCTCCCTGTGGACTTACTATCTCTCTATGGACTCACCATCTCCCTGTGGGCTCACCATCTCCCTGTGGACTCACCATCTCCCTATGGACTCACCATCTCCCTATGGACTCACCATCTCCCTGTTGACTCACCATTTTCCCATTGGACTCACAATCTCCCTGTGGACTCACCATCTCCCTATGGACTCACCATCTCACTGTGTACTCACCATCTCCCTATGGACTCACCATCTGGACTCACCATCACCCTGTTGACTCACCATCACCCTATGGACTCATCATCTCCCTGTGGACTCACCATCTCCTTGTGGACTCACCATCTCCCTGTTGACTCACCATCTCCCTGTGGACTCACCATCTCCCTGTGGATTTACTATCTCTCTATGGACTCACCATCTCCCTGTGGACTCACCATCTCCCTGTGGACTCACCATCTCCCTATGGATTCACCATCTCCCTATGGACTTACTCTCTTTCTATGGACTCACCATCTCCCTGTGGACTCACCATCTCCCTGTGGACTCACCATCTCCCTGTGGACTCACCATCTCCCTGTGGACTCACCATCTCCCTGTGGACTCACCATCTCCCTGTGGACTCACCATCTCCCTGTGGACTCACCATCTCCCTATAGACTCACCATCTCCCTGTGGACTCACCATCTCCTTGTGGACTCACCATCTCCCTGTGGACTCACCATCTCCCTGTGGACTCACCATCTCCCTATGGACTTACTATCTCTCTATGGACTCACCATCTCCCTGTGGGCTCACCATCTCCCTGTGGACTCACCATCTACCTGTGGACTCACCATCTCCCTATGGACTCACCATCTCCCTGTGAACTCACCATCTCCCTATGGACTCACCATCTCCCTGTAGACTCACAATCTCCCTGTGGACTCACCATCTCCCTATGGACTCACCATCTGCCTGTGGACTCACCATCTCCCTGTGGACTCACCATCTCCCTATGGACTCACCATCTCCCTATGGACTCAGCATCTCCCTGTGGACTCACCATCTCCATTTGGTCTCACCATCTACCTATGGACTCACCATCTCCCTATGGACTCACCATCTCCCTATGGACTCACCATCTCCCTATGGACTCAACATCACCCTATGGACTCAACATCACCCTATGGACTCAACATCACCCTATGGACTCACCATCTCCCTATGGACTCACCATCTTGCCTGGTTCCTCTCTAGGTTTATAATCTCCACCCGACACAGCCAGAAGAGGACTGGCCACCCCACATAGCCTGGTTCCTCTCTAGGTTTATAATCTCCACCCGACACAGCCAGAAGAGGACTGGCCACCCCACATAGCCTGGTTCCTCTCTAGGTTTATAATCTCCACCCGACACAGCCAGAAGAGGACTGGCCACCCCACATAGCCTGGTTCCTCTCTAGGTTTATAATCTCCACCCGGCACAGCCAGAAGAGGACTGGCCACCCCACATAGCCTGGTTCCTCTCTAGGTTTATAATCTCCACCCGGCACAGCCAGAAGAGGACTGGCCACCCCACATAGCCTGGTTCCTCTCTAGGTTTATAATCTCCACCCGGCACAGCCAGAAGAGGACTGTCCACCCCTCATAGCCTGGTTCCTCTCTAGGTTTATAATCTCCACCCGACGCAGCCAGAAGAGGACTGGCCACCCCACATAGCCTGGTTCCTCTCTAGGTTTATAATCTCCATCCGGCAAAGCCAGAAGAGGACTGGCCACCCCTCATAGCCTGGTTCCTCTCTAGGTTTATAATCTCCACCGGGCACAGCCAGAAGAGGACTGGCCACCCCACATAGCCTGGTTCCTCTCCAGGTTTATAATCTCCACCCGACACAGCCAGAAGAGGACTGGCCACCCCACATAGCCTGGTTCCTCTCTAGGTTTATAATCTTCACCCAGCACAGCCAGAAGAGGACTGGCCACCCCACATCGCCCGGTTCCTCTCTAAGTTTATAATCTCAGAGGTCCATAGGTCGTCCCTGTAGACTGTCCGAAGCTAGTGCTTTACAGCTCAAGACTTTTCATGTAGTTATCAACTTAGGATAGTGCCCTAAGCAACACACCGCTAACTAGGATCGCCCTACATATGACATTAGACCAAATGCCATGATAGAGTCATTTAGCCAAGACTGTGGACGTACACTACTGGTCAAAAGTTTTAGAACACCTACTCATTCAAGGGTTTTTAATTTGTACTATTTTCTACATTGTTGAATAATAGTGAAGACATCAAAACTATGAAATACACATGGAATAATGCAGTAACCAAAAAAGCATTAAACAAATCAAAATATATTTTATGTTTGAGATTCTTCAAATAGCCACCCTTTGCCTTTGATGACAGCTTTGCACACTATTGGCATTCTATCAACCAGCTTCACCTGGAATGTTTTTCCAACAATCTTGAAAGAGTTCCCACATATGCTGAGCACCTGTTGGTTGCTTTTCCTTCACTCTCCTGTCAGACTCATCCCAAACCATCTCAATTTGGTTGAGGTTTGAGGTTTGTGGAAGCCAGGTCATCTGATGCAGCACTCCATCACTCTCATTCTTGGTCAAATAGTCCTTACACAGCCTGGAGGTGTGTTGGGTTATTGTCCGATTGAAAAACAAATGATAGTCCCACTAAGCCCAAACCACCAGATGGGATGGCGTATCGCTGCAGAATGCTGTGGTAGCCATGCTGGTTATGTGCCTTGAATTCTAAATAAATCACTGACAGTGTCACCAGCAAAGCACCCCCACACCATCACACCACCTCCTCCATGCTTCAGCCAACCCGCATCTCACGAAGACACGGCGGTCTCCAATTTGGACTCATCAGACCAAAGGACAGATTTCCACTGGTCTAATGTCCATTGCTCGTGTTTCTTGGCCCAAGCAAGTCTATTTTTCTTATTGGTGTCCCTTAGTAGTGGTTTCTTTGCAGCAAATCGACCATGAAGGTCTGATTCACGCAGTCTCCTCTGAACATTTGATGTTGAGATGTGTGTTACTTGAACTCTGTGAAGCATTTATTTGGGATGCAATTTCTGAGGCTGGTAACTCTAATGAACTTGTACAGTGGAGATGTTTATAAATTGCCTGTTTGGGCTGATGAGACAGTGGATTGTGCAGTGAACTGTAACAGAGTAAATAGGCATTTCAACCTCATAGCCATGGAATAGATACCAGCTGGAATGGGTTTTTAACCAATCAGCATCCAGGGTTAGACCCATCCATTGAATAATGCATTGTACTTTACTGTCCTGTGACTAGCTTGGCCATAGTGTCTGTCTTTTTCTGCAGAGCTGTAAGTCAGGCTCATCCTATCACCTAGGAACTAGGCTACAGGCTGTAGGCAGCCTGGTTTCAATACTGTATTATTAGTAATCCTCACCCTTGTTGCTCCTATTTGAAACACAACCAGGCCAAGGGTGAGCTGCTGATGATGTGGGGATTAAAATAGGCTACATAGGGAACTGTGTATCACCACGGTTACAAGATGCTCTGCTGCAGAGCTCACAAACAAATGGTTGTGTGTGTGCGCGCGTGCGTGCACGTGCGTGTGTGTGTGTGTGCGTGTGTGTGTGTGTGTGCGTATGCTACGACTGCTACGCAGCTACCAGTGGTGAGAAGTGACAGACGTATTATTTACAGTAAAGGGGACAGTGTCTGTCTGTCTGCTTGTATTGTTGGAATCAACTAAACTTTGAACATTGAGATATTAAATAAATGATAGAGAGCTTGTATAGACTAACGATGCTGCACAGTGTCTGTCTGCTTGCATAGACTACAAAATTCAAAGGGCACTCGCACATCTGAGCAATCTTATTTGCAGGTGCATGGCAACAGTGGAACAAGATGAAGGAAAAAGGAAACCGCACACTGCTCTTAATAGTATCACTGATATTTAATAAGCTTCCGCATCATAGCACATAACTCATGTTCAAATTCACAAGATAACATACATAGGCATTTCATCATTAAGTCCCTTAGGAAATGAGGGTGGGAGGAGGATGAAAATCCCAAAATATTCTCTTCTACTCAGAGTATTATTGATATCACCTCCCCTGTCTGATATCATAACTTTCTCTATGCCACAAAATCTACAAGGTAGAAATGTCATGCTTCAGGTCATTGAAATGTACTGCGACTGGATAATCCCTGTCGTTTCTCCTGGTTGAACTTTTATGTTCATTAATTCACTGTTTGAGAGAACGAGAGGTTTTACCGACATAGCAGAGCCCACATGGACATTTAATCATGTAGATAACATGGGTGGTGGAACACGTAATAATGTCATTGATTTGGAACCGTTTTCCTGTGTGTGGGTGGTAGAAGTATTCACACTTCATCATGTTGTTGCACTGTGAGCAATCTCACATTTATAGCTGCCATTCAGAAGAGGGCGGAAAAGAGCCTGGCTGATTTTCTTTTGTGGCTGGCAGTTGGCATGGACCAATTTATTGCGTAAATTGCGACCTCTCCTATAGACAATAAGTGGTGGATTTTTAAATTCAGCTGGCAAAACTGGGTCCGATGATAAAATATGCCAGTGTTTCTTGACCACACCTCCCACTTTTCTCGAGTTCAAAGTAAATGTAGTTGTGAACATTACGGAGTGTTCTATAGCTTTAGCGGGTCTTTTTTTGTAACAGTTCATCTCATGTGTTTTCCAATGCCAAATGAAGAGCTTCATCCACACATTGTGGCTAATAGCCTCTCCTTAGAAACCTCATGTGCATCTCCGCTGCTTTTTCTAGATAATAATAAGAGGAAGTCTTCTTCTGCTTGTATAGACTAACCATGCTGTAGTGTCTGTCTGTTTGTATAGACTAACCATACTGCAGTGGCTGTCTGTCTGTATAGACTAACTATGCTGTAGTGTCTGTCTGTTTGTATAGACTAACCATACTGCAGTGGCTGTCTGTCTGCTTGTATAGACTAACCATGCTGTAGTGTCTGTCTGTTTGTATAGACTAACCATACTGCAGTGGCTGTCTGTCTGCTTGTATAGACTAACTATGCTGTAGTGTCTGTCTGTTTGTATAGACTAACCATACTGCAGTGGCTGTCTGTCTGCTTGTATAGACTAACTATGCTGCAGTGTCTGTCTACTTGTATAGACTAACCATGGTGAAGTGTCTGTCTGCTTGTATAGACTAACCATGCTGCAGTGTCTGTCTGCTTGTATAGACTAACTATGCTGTAGTGTCTGTCTGTTTGTATAGACTAACCATACTGCAGTGGCTGTCTGTCTGCTTGTATAGACTAACTATGCTGCAGTGTCTGTCTACTTGTATAGACTAACCATGGTGAAGTGTCTGTCTGCTTGTATAGACTAACCATGCTGCAGTGTCTGTCTGCTTGTATAGACTAACTATGCTGTAGTGTCTGTCTGTTTGTATAGACTAACCATACTGCAGTGGCTGTCTGTCTGCTTGTATAGACTAACTATGCTGCAGTGTCTGTCTACTTGTATAGACTAACCATGGTGAAGTGTCTGTCTGCTTGTATAGACTAACCATGCTGCAGTGTCTGTCTGCTTGTATAGACTAACCATGCTGTAGTGTATGTCTGTTTGTATAGACTAACCATACTGCAGTGGCTGTCTGTCTGCTTGTATAGACTAACCATACTGCAGTGGCTGTCTGTCTGTTTGTATAGACTAACCATACTGCAGTGGCTGTCTGTCTGCTTGTATAGACTAACTATGCTGCAGTGTCTGTCTACTTGTATAGACTAACCATGCTGCAGTGTCTGTCTGCTTGTATAGACTAACCATGGTAAAGTGTCTGTCTGCTTGTATAGACTAACCATGCTGCAGTGTCTGTCTGATTGTATAGACTAACCATGCTGTAGTGTCTGTCTGTCTGTCTGCTTGTATAGACTAACCATGCTGCAGTGTCTGTCTGCTTGTATAGACTAACCATACTGTAGTGTCTGTCTGTCTGATTGTATAGACTAACCATGCTGTAGTGTCTGTCTGTCTGTCTGCTTGTATAGACTAACCATGCTGCAGTGTCTGTCTGCTTGTATAGACTAACCATGCTGTAGTGTCTGTCTGCTTGTATTACATTTACATTTAAGTCATTTAGCAGACGCTCTTATCCAGAGCGACTTACAAATTGGTGAATTCACCTTCTGACATCAGTGGAACAGCCACTTTACAATAGTGCATCTAAATCATTTAAGGGGGGGTGAGAAGGATTGCTTTATCCTATCCTAGGTATTCCTTGAAGAGGTGGGGTTTCAGGTGTCTCCGGAAGGTGGTGATTGACTCCGCTGTCCTGGCGTCGTGAGGGAGTTTGTTCCACCATTGGGGGGCCAGAGCAGCGAACAGTTAGTGTCTGTCTGTCTGATTGTATAGACTAACCATGCTGTAGTGTCTGTCTGTCTGTCTGTTTGTATAGACTAACCATGCTGCAGTGTCTGTCTGTCTGCTTGTATAGACTAACAATGCTGCAGTGTCTGTCTGTCTGCTTGTATAGACTAACTATGCTGCAGTGTCTGTCTGCTTGTATAGACTAACCATGCTGCAGTGTCTGTCTGTTTGTTTGTATAGACTAACCATGTTGCAGTGTCTGTCTGTCTGCTTGTATAGACTAACAATGTTGCAGTGTCTGTCTGTCTGCTTGTATAGACTAACAATGCTGCAGTGTCTGTCTGTCTGCTTGTATAGACTAACTATGCTGCAGTGTCTGTCTGTTTGTATAGACTAACAATGCTGCAGTGACTGTCTGTCTGCTTGTATAGACTAACTATGCTGCAGTGTCTGTCTGCTTGTATAGACTAACCATGCTGCAGTGTCTGTCTGCTTGTATAGACTAACCATGCTGAAGTGTCTGTCTGCTTGTATAGACTAACCATGCTGCAGTATCTGTCTGCTTGTATAGACTAACCATGCTGCAGTATCTGTCTGTATAGACTAACCATGTTGCAGTGTCTGTCTCCTTGTATAGACTAACCATGCTGCACAGTGTCTGTCTGCTTGTATAGACTAACCATGCTGCACAGTGTCTGTCTGCTTGTATAGACTAACCTTGCTGCTGTGAAGGGGGCTTCCGGTTCCGGTTGGAGCGAGCGGTCGCATCTACACTTCGGTCCGCAGGTAGTATAACTTTTCATTACATTTCATTATAGTACAATGGTTTGATTTGTCTAATCTTAGCAATTTCTTCTTAGCTAGCTACATAGCCGTCTTTGTATCATAGATAATTGCGTAATTATCGTATTTCGTCGTCCTAACGTAGCCTACACTGCTATCTGCCCAGCAGCTAGCTAACGTCCACTAGCACTGTAGAAACTATTAAACTCAACGACTCGATTAGTGTAGTGTTAGCTAGCTACATAGTTGTCTTTGCTGTCTTCGTATCCAAGGTAATTGTGTAGTTTAGAGTGTGTAGACTTAGAGTGATTATCTTAATTTACAGAGGTTAGCTAGCCAGCTACTTGTCGTCCTTAACGTAGGAGTTACTGCTAGCTAGCTAGCCAACAGCTAGCCAACGTCTTCCGATTTGAACTTCAACAACCCGGTCAACATTCCGCCTCGCTCCACAGGTAGTATCACATTTTCATTTCACTTCATTACTGTACAACAGTTTGATTTGTTTGATCGTAGCTAGCTAGCTACATAGCCGTCTTTGTATCTAAGACAATTGTGTAGTCTGGAGCGATTTTCTAGGTTAGCTAGCCAGCTATTGTCGTTCTTTTAACGTAACGTTACGTAATCAACACTGCTAGCTAGCCAGCTAGCCCCGAATAGCAGCACTGTAGAAACTATTACACTCGACGGAACGACTTGATTAGTGTAGTGTCAACAACGTAGCCACTGCCAGCTAGCCTACTCCAGCAGTACTGTATCATTTCAATCATTTTAGTCAATAAGATTCTTGCTACGTAAGCTTAACGTTCTGAACATTCGATAAGTGTAGTCCACTTGTCATTCCAATCTCCTTTGCATTAGCGTAGCCTCTTCTGTAGCCTGTCAACTATGTGTCTATCTATCCCTGTTCGCTCCTCTCTGCACAGACCATACAAACGCTCCACACCGCGTGGCCGCTGCCACCCTAATCTGGTGGTCCCAGCGCGCACGACCCACGTGGAGTTCCAGGTCTCCGGTAGCCTCTGGAACTGCCGATCTGCGGCCAACAAGGCAGAGTTCATCTCAGCCTATGCCTCCCTCCAGTCCCTCGACTTCTTGGCACTGACGGAAACATGGATCACCACAGACAACACTGCTACTCCTACTGCTCTCTCTTCGTCCGCCCACGTGTTCTCGCACACCCCGAGAGCTTCTGGTCAGCGGGGTGGTGGCACCGGGATCCTCATCTCTCCCAAGTGGTCATTCTCTCTTTCTCCCCTTACCCATCTGTCTATCGCCTCCTTTGAATTCCATGCTGTCACAGTTACCAGCCCTTTCAAGCTTAACCTCTTACACTTATGGTGGCGCTATTTCATTTTTGGAAGAAAAACGTTCCCGTTTTAAACAAGATATTTTGTCACAAAAAGATGCTCGACTATGCATATAATTGCTACTGTTCGAAAGAAAACACTCTGACGTGTCCAGAAATACAAATATCTTCTCTGTGCGTGCCCTTTAACGTGAGCTTCAGGCAAAACCAAGATGACTTGGCATCCAGGAAATGACAAGGATTTTTGAGGCTCTGTCTTTCATGATCTCCTTATATGGCTGTGAACGCAAGAGGAATGAGTCTGCCCTTTCTGTCGTTTCCCCAAGGTGTCTGCAGCATTGTGACGTATTTGTAGGCAGATCGTTGGAAGATTGACCATAAGAGACCACGTTTACCACGTGTCCGCCCGGTGTCCTGCGCCGAAATTGGTGCGCAAAAGTCACCTGCCAGTATTTTTCCATGGGGCACAGAGAGAGAAGCAAGCTTCCATGAACTGCATGTCAATGAAGAGATATGTGAAAAAACACCTTGAGGATTGATTCCAAACAACGTTTGCCATGTTTCGGTCGATATTATGTAGTTAATCCGGAAAAAGTTTCACGTTGTAGGTGACTGCATTTTCGGTTCGTTTCGGTAGCCAGGCGCAATGTAGAAAACGGAACGATTTCTCCTACACACAGACGCTTTCAGGAAACACTGCGCATTTGGTATGTGGCTGGGAGTCTCCTCATTGAAAACATCAGAAGCTCTTCAAAGGTAAATGATTTTATTTATTTGGTTATCTGGCTTTTGTGAAAATGTTGCGTGCTACATGCTACACAAAATGCTATGCTAGCTTTGCATACTCTTACACAAATTAGTCAATTTCTATGGTTCAAAAGCATATTTTGAAAATCTGAGATGACAGTGTTGTTAAGAAAAGGCTAAGCTTGAGAGCAAACGCATTATTTTAATTTTATTTGCGATTTTCAGAAATCGTTAACGTTGCGTTATGCTAATGAGCCTGAGGCTTAGTCACAATCCCGGATCCGGGATGGGGAGTTTCAAGAGGTTAACATCCTTATCATTTATCGCCCTCCAGGTTCCCTCGGAGAGTTCATCAATGAGCTTGATGCCTTGATAAGCTCCTTTCCTGAGGACGGCTCACCTCTCACAGTCCTGGGCGACTTTAACCTCCCCACGTCTTCCTTTGACTCATTCCTCTCTGCCTCCTTCTTTCCACTCCTCTCCTCTTTTGACCTCACCCTCTCACCTTCCCCCCCTACTCACAAGGCAGGCAATACGCTCGACCTCATCTTTACTAGATGCTGTTCTCCCACTAACCTCATTGCAACTCCCCTCCAAGTCTCCGACCACTACCTTGTATCCTTTTCCCTCTCGCTCTCATCCAACACTTCCCACACTGCCCCTACTCGGATGGTATCGCGCCGTCCCAACCTTCGCTCTCTCTCCCCCGCTACTCTCTCCTCTTCCATCCTATCATCTCTTCCCTCTGCTCATACCTTCTCCAACCTATCTCCTGATTCTGCCTCCTCAACCCTCCTCTCTTCCCTTTCTGCATCCTTTGACTCTCTATGTCCCCTATCCTCCAGGCCGGCTCGGTCCTCCCCTCCCTGGCTCGACGACTCATTGCGAGCTCACAGAACAGTGCTCCGGGCAGCCGAGCGGAAATGGAGGAAAACTCGCCTCCCTGCGGACCTGGCATCCTTTCACTCCCTCCTCTCTTCATTTTCCTCCTCTGTCTCTGCTGCTAAAGCCACTTTCTTCCACTCTAAATTCCAAGCATCTGCCTCTAACCCTAGGAAGCTCTTTGCCACCTTCTCCTCCCTCCTGAATCCTCCTCCCCCCCTCCTCCCTCTCTGCAGATGACTTCGTCAACCATTTTGAAAAGAAGGTCGACGACATCCGATCCTCGTTTGCTAAGTCAAACGACACCGCTGGTTCTGATCACACTGCCCTACCCTGTGCTCTGACCTCTTTCTCCCCTCTCTCTCCAGATGAAATCTCGCTTCTTGTGACGGCCGGCCGCCCAACAACCTGCCCACTTGACCCTATCCCCTCCTCTCTTCTCCAGACCATTTCCGGAGACCTTCTCCCTTACCTTACCTCGCTCATCAACTCATCCCTGACCGCTGGCTACGTCCCTTCCGTCTTCAAGAGAGCGAGAGTTGCACCCCTTCTGAAAAAACCTATACTCGATCCCTCCGATGTCAACAACTACAGACCAGTATCCCTTCTTTCTTTTCTCTCCAAAACTCTTGAACGTGCCGTCCTTGGCCAGCTCTCCTGCTATCTCTCTCAGAATGACCTTCTTGATCCAAATCAGTCAGGTTTCAAGACTAGTCATTCAACTGAGACTGCTCTTCTCTGTATCACGGAGGCGCTCCGCACTGCTAAAGCTAACTCTCTCTCCTCTGCTCTCATCCTTCTAGACCTATCGGCTGCCTTCGACACTGTGAACCATCAGATCCTCCTCTCCACCCTCTCCGAGTTGGGCATCTCCGGTGCGGCCCACGCTTGGATTGCGTCCTACCTGACAGGTCGCTCCTACCAGGTGGCGTGGCGAGAATCTGTCTCCTCGCCACGCGCTCTCACCACTGGTGTCCCCCAGGGCTCTGTTCTAGGCCCTCTCCTATTCTCGCTATACACCAAGTCACTTGGCTCTGTCATAACCTCACATGGTCTCTCCTATCATTGCTATGCAGACGACACTCAATTAATCTTCTCCTTTCCCCCTTCTGATGACCAGGTGGCGAATCGCATCTCTGCATGTCTGGCAGACATATCAGTGTGGATGACGGATCACCACCTCAAGCTGAACCTCGGCAAGACGGAGCTGCTCTTCCTCCCGGGGAAGGACTGCCCGTTCCATGATCTCGCCATCACGGTTGACAACTCCATTGTGTCCTCCTCCCAGAGCGCTAAGAACCTTGGCGTGATCCTGGACAACACCCTGTCGTTCTCAACTAACATCAAGGCGGTGGCCCGTTCCTGTAGGTTCATGCTCTACAACATCCGCAGAGTACGACCCTGCCTCACACAGGAAGCGGCGCAGGTCCTAATCCAGGCACTTGTCATCTCCCGTCTGGATTACTGCAACTCGCTGTTGGCTGGGCTCCCTGCCTGTGCCATTAAACCCCTACAACTCATCCAGAACGCCGCAGCCCGTCTGGTGTTCAACCTTCCCAAGTTCTCTCACGTCACCCCGCTCCTCCGCTCTCTCCACTGGCTTCCAGTTGAAGCTCGCATCCGCTACAAGACCATGGTGCTTGCCTACGGAGCTGTGGGGGGAACTGCACCGCAGTACCTCCAGGCTCTGATCAGGCCCTACACCCAAACAAGGGCACTGCGTTCATCCACCTCTGGCCTGCTCGCCTCCCTACCACTGAGGAAGTACAGTTCCCGCTCAGCCCAGTCAAAACTGTTCGCTGCTCTGGCCCCCCAATGGTGGAACAAACTCCCTCACGACGCCAGGACAGTGGAGGCAATCACCACCTTCCGGAGACACCTGAAACTCCACCTCTTCAAGGAATACCTAGGATAGGATAAAGCAATCCTTCTCACCCCCCCTTAAATGATTTAGATGCACTATTGTAAAGTGGCTGTTCCACTGATGTCAGAAGGTGAATTCACCAATTTGTAAGTCGCTCTGGATAAGAGCGTCTGCTAAATGACTTAAATGTAATGTAAAAATGTGAATTCCTGCCAAGAAGGGAATAGGAACACAAATCTACAATGTATTATGTTGAACCCTTCACTGGCAAACATATGTTACTGTAATCTCCATTGGAACACAGGGAGAAGAGGGAAGTATGTTTTACATAGAAGAGAGATACTGGAGAGTCCAGAGAGTAGAGAGAAGAGAGAGACTAGAGATTCCAGAGAGTAGAGAGACTGGAGAGGAGAGAGACTAGAGATTCCAAAGAGTAGAGAGAAGAGAGACTGGAGAGAAGAGAGACTAGAGATTCCAGAGAGTAGAGAGTAGAGAGACTGGAGAGGAGAGAGACTGGAGATTCCAGAGAGTAGAGAGACTGGAGAGGAGAGAGACAGGAGATTCCAGAGAGTAGAGAGTAGAGAGACTGGAGAGGAGAGAGACTGGAGATTCCAGAGAGTAGAGAGACTGGAGAGGAGAGAGACTGGAGATTCCAGAGAGTAGAGAGACTGGAGAGGAGAGAGACTGGAGATTCCAGAGAGCAGAGAGTAGAGAGACTGGAAAGGAGAGAGACTGGAGATTCCAGAGAGCAGAGAATAGAGAGAGAAGAAAGATGAGAGAGAGAGAGGAGAGACTGAAGAGTAGAGAAAGAGAGGAGAGAGAAGAGAGAGAGGAGAGAGACTGAACAGTAGAGAGAGAAGAGAGAGGAGAGAGATGAGAGAGGAGAGAGACTGAAGAGTAGAGAGAGTAGAGAGAGGAGAGAGACTGAAGAGTAGAGAGAGTAGAGAGAGGAGAGAGACTGAAGAGTAGAGAGAGAGGAGAGAGAAGAGAGAGAGGATAGAGACTGAACAGTAGAGAGAGAAGAGAGAGGAGAGAGATGAGAGACTGAAGAGTAGAGAGAGTAGAGAGAGGAGAGAGACTGAAGAGTAGAGAGAGAGGAGAGAGAAGAGAGAGAGGAGAGAGACTGAACAGTAGAGAGAGAAGAGAGAGGAGAGAGATGAGAGAGGAGAGAGACTGAAGAGTAGAGAGAGTAGAGAGAGGAGAGAGACTGAAGAGTAGAGAGAGAGGAGAGAGATGAGAGAGAGGAGAGAGATGAGAGAGAGTAGAGAGAGAGGAGAGAGATGAGAGAGAGTAGAGAGAGAGGAGAGAGATGAGAGAGAGTAGAGAGAGGAGAGACTGAAGAGTAGAGAGAGAGGAGAGAGAAGAGAGAGAGGAGAGAGAAGAGAGAGAGGAGAGAGACTGAACAGTAGAGAGAGAAGAGAGAGGAGAGAGACTGAAGAGTAGAGAGAGAGATGAGAGAGAGGAGAGAGACTGAAGAGTAGAGAGAGAGGAGAGAGATGAGAGAGAGTAGAGAGAAATGAGAGAGAGGAGAGAGGAGAGAGGAGAGAAACTGGAGAGTAGAGAGAGACTGGAGAGTAGAGAGTAGAAAGAGTAGAGATAAGAGAGAGACTGGCAAGCCCATAACACACAGCATGCAATTCTTGTTCCCAACCTTCCCATTCAATGTACTAGGAGGTGTGTGGGGGAGGTTGTGTCAAGAGAGGACATGTTCAACTAGCCCTCATCACTACATTTGTCTGTCTCTCTGGTCTGCCTGGTCTGTCAAAATCAGATTGTATTTGCCATATGCTTGGTAAGCAACAGGTGTAAACTAACAGTGAAATACTGACTTACGGGTCAGTTGGACATAACATGGTAAAAACACCAGTTAATCCATGTGATTTTAATTGTGGAAATCTGTTACCAAGTATTCCCACATTCCCACTATACATCCCCATAATAGAGAGACAAGTGATCGTATACAAATGAAAGCAAGGCTTGAAATTATTGTTTTAGCCAAATATGATTTATGTTTGGGCTTCTTGTGGTCAATTGGCAGTCTACAAATGATTTGTAATTATGTTTTTGGCTCCCTGACCATCCACTGAAGAAGAAGAACAATCGTCCCGCGGCTGAATCTAGTTGATGATCCCTGGTCAATGAGTTGGATGGAGGGAGTCCTTGACAATTTTTCAGGGCCTTCCCCTGGCACCGCCTGGCATAGAGGTCCTCGTGGCAGAAAGCTCAGCCCCAGGGATGTACTGAGCCATACACACTACCCAAGACATGATGCAGCCAGGCAATATGCTCTCAATGGCGCAGCTGTAGACCTTTTTGAGCAACTGTGGGCCAAATTGTTTCACCCTCCTGAGGGGGAAGAGGCATTGTCATGTCCTCTTTATGACTGTGCACGTGTGTTTGGAACATGATTGATCCTTAGTGATATGAACACAGAGGTTCTTATACACCTATCGATGTGAATGGGGGGGGGGGGGGGTGCTCGACTCTTCGTTTCCTATAGTCCACGATCAGCTCCATTGTCTTGCTTACTTTGAGTGAGAGGTTGTTGTCCTGACACCACACTGCCAGGTCTCTGACCTCCTCCCTATAGGTTGTCTGATCATTGTTGGTGATCAGGCCTACCACCATTGTGTCGTCAGCAAACTTGATGATGGTGTTGGAGTCATGGGTGGACAGGGGTTGAAGGAAGGGACTAAACATGCCCCCTGAAGGGCCCCCATGTTGAGGATCAGCGTGGCAGATGTGTTGTTACCCACCCTTACCACCTGGGGGCGACCCTTACACACCTGGGGGCGGCCCGTCAGGGAGTCCAGGATCCAATTGCAGAGGGAGGTGTTTAGTACCAGGGTCCTTAGCTTGGTGAGGAGCTTTGAGGGCACTATGGTGTTGATCGCTGAGCTGTAGACAATGAATAGTATTCTCACATAGGTCTTCCTTTTGTCCAGGTGGGAAAGGGCAGTGTGGAGTACAATAGAAATTGTATCATCTGTGGATCTGTTGGGGCGGTATGCAAATTGGATTGGGTCTAGGGTTTCTGGGATAATGGTGTTAATGTGAGCCATGACCAGCCTTTCAAAGCACTTCACGGCTACAGATAAGTGTGCTATGGAGTGGTAGTCATTAAGGCAGGTTACCTTGGCATTCTTGGGCACAGGGTCTATGGTGGTCTGCTTGAAACATGTAGGTATTACAGACTGGGACAGGGAGAGGTTGAAAATGTCAGTGAAGACGCTTGCCAGCTGGTCAGCACATGCTCTGAGTACACATCCTTGTAATCCATCTGGCCCTGCGGCCTTGTGAATGTTAACCGGTTGAAAGGTCTTACTCACGTCGGATACGGAGAGCATGATTACACAGTCACCTGGAACAGCTGGTGCTCTCACCCATGGTTCAGTGCTGCTTGCGTCGCGGAGAATTAAGTCAGTCTTTGGGAAACATGCCTCTCACATAGATTATAGTGACAACATTGAAATATTTCAAAGAGCATTGACTAACACCCCAGTCACCGGTTTGTCCATCATGTTTGTCATGTATGTATACGTATATACTGTACTTTATATCATCTACTGCATCCTTATGTAATACATGTATCACTAGCCACTTTAACTATGCCACTTTGTTTACATACTCATCTCATATGTATATACTGTACTCGATACCATCTACTGTATCTTGCCTATGCTGCTCTGCACCATCACTCATTCATATCTTTATGTACATATTCTTTATCCCCTTACACTGTGTATAAGAAATTAGTTTTGGAATTGTTAGTTAGATTACTTGTTGGTTATTACTGCATTGTCGGAACTAGAAGCACAAGCATTTCGCTACACTCGCATTAATATCTGCTAACCATGTGTATGTGACAAATAAAATTTGATTTGTCTAGAATGCACACACACACACACACACCATGTAGGCCCAGTGGAGTAGGAATCAGCCCACATTAGGAACTAGAAGAGAATAGAGCTAATAGTACCATGTACTGTATAGTACTGAGAGTTAGACAGCCCAGGCTACACTACAGTATATCTACAGAAGACCTCTTATGTACCGTATTTGATTATCTACAGTAGACCTCTTATGTACTGTATTTGATTATCTACAGTAGACCTCTTATGTACTGTATTTGATTATCTACAGTAGACCTCTTATGTACTGTATTTGATTATCTACAGTAGACCTCTTATGTACTGTATTTGATTATCTACAGTAGACCTCTTATGTACTGTATTTTATTATCTACAGTAGACCACTTACGTACTGTATTTTATTATCTACAGTAGACCTCTTATGTACTGTATTTGATTATCTACAGTAGACCTCTTATGTACTGTATTTGATTATCTACAGTAGACCTCTTATGTACTGTATTTGATTATCTACAGTAGACCTCTTATGTACTGTATTTTATTATCTACAGTAGACCACTTACGTACTGTATTTTATTATCTACAGTAGACCTCTTATGTACTGTATTTTATTATCTACAGTAGACCTCTTATGTACTGTATTTTATTATCTACAGTAGACCACTTACGTACTGTATTTTATTATCTACAGTAGACCTCTTATGTACTGTATTTGATTATCTACAGTAGACCTCTTATGTACTGTATTTTATTATCTACAGTAGACCTCTTATGTACTGTATTTGATTATCTACAGTAGACCTCTTATGTACTGTATTTGATTATCTACAGTAGACCTCTTATGTACTGTATTTTATTATCTACAGTAGACCTCTTATGTACTGTATTTGATTATCTACAGTAGACCTCTTATGTACTGTATTTTATAATCTACAGTAGACCTCTTATGTACTGTATTTGATTATCTACAGCAGACCTCTTATGTACTGTATTTGATTATCTACAGAAGACCTCTTATGTACTGTATTTGATTATCTACAGTAGACCTCTTATGTACTGTATTTGATTATCTACAGCAGACCTCTTACGTACTGTATTTTATAATCTACAGTAGACCTCTTATGTACTGTATTTGATTATCTACAGTAGACCTCTTATGTACTGTATTTTATTATCTACAGTAGACCTCTTATGTACTGTATTTTATTATCTACAGTAGACCTCTTATGTACTGTATTTTATTATCTACAGTAGACCACTTACGTACTGTATTTTATTATCTACAGAAGACCTCTTATGTACTGTATTTGATTATCTACAGTAGACCTCTTATGTACTCTATTTTATAATCTACAGTAGACCTCTTATGTACTGTATTTGATTATCTACAGCAGACCTCTTACGTACTGTATTTTATTATCTACAGTAGACCTCTTATGTACTCTATTTTATAATCTACAGTAGACCTCTTATGTACTGTATTTGATTATCTACAGCAGACCTCTTACGTACTGTATTTTATAATCTACAGTAGACCTCTTATGTACTGTATTTTATTATCTACAGTAGACCTCTTACGTACTCTATTTTATAATCTACAGTAGACCTCTTATGTACTGTATTTTATTATCTACAGAAGACCTCTTATGTACTGTATTTGATTATCTACAGTAGACCTCTTATGTACTGTATTTGATTATCTACAGCAGACCTCTTACGTACTGTATTTTATAATCTACAGTAGACCTCCTATGTACTGTATTTGATTATCTACAGTAGACCTCTTATGTACTGTATTTTATTATCTACAGTAGACCTCTTATGTACTGTATTTTATTATCTACAGTAGACCTCTTATGTACTGTATTTTATTATCTACAGTAGACCACTTACGTACTGTATTTTATTATCTACAGAAGACCTCTTATGTACTGTATTTGATTATCTACAGTAGACCTCTTATGTACTCTATTTTATAATCTACAGTAGACCTCTTATGTACTGTATTTGATTATCTACAGCAGACCTCTTACGTACTGTATTTTATTATCTACAGTAGACCTCTTATGTACTCTATTTTATAATCTACAGTAGACCTCTTATGTACTGTATTTTATTATCTACAGAAGACCTCTTATGTACTGTATTTTATAATCTACAGTAGACCTCTTATGTACTGTATTTGATTATCTACAGCAGACCTCTTACGTACTGTATTTTATTATCTACAGTAGACCTCTTACGTACTGTATTTTATTATCTACAGTAGACCTCTTATGTACTCTATTTTATAATCTACAGTAGACCTCTTATGTACTGTATTTGATTATCTACAGTAGACCTCTTACGTACTGTATTTTATTATCTACAGTAGACCTCTTATGTACTGTATTGTATTATCTACAGTAGACCTCTTACCTACTGTATTTTATTATCTACAGTAGACCTCTTATGTACTGTATTTTATTATCTACAGTAGACCTCTTATGTACTGTATTTTATTATCTACAGTAGACCTCTTATGTACTGTATTTTATTATCTACAGTAGACCTCTTATGTACTGTATTTGATTATCTACAGTAGACCTCTTACGCACTGTATTTTATTATCTACAGTAGACCTCTTATGTACTGTATTTGATTATCTACAGTAGACCGCTTATGTACTGTACTTTATTTTTTATTTCACCTTTATTTAACCAGGTAGGCCAGTTGAGAACAAGTTCTCATTTACAACTGCGACCTGGCCAAGATAAAGCAAAGCAGTGCGATACAAACAACAACACAGAGTTACACATGGAATAAACAAACGTACAGTCAATAACACAATAGAAAAATCTATATACAGTGTGTGCAAATGTAGAAGAGTAGGGAGGTAAGGCAACAAATTAGGTCATAGAGGTGAAATAATTACAATTTAGCATTAACACTGGAGTGAAAGACGTGCAGAGGATGATATGGAAGTAGAGATACTGGGGTGCAAAATAGCAAGAACATAAATAGCAATATGGGCATGAGGGAGTTGGGTGTGCTATTTACAGATGGACTATGTACAGCTGCAGTGATCTGTAGGCTGCTCTGATAGCTGATGCTTAAAGTTAGTGAGGGAGATATGAGTCTCCAGCT
Organism: Oncorhynchus masou masou; assembly: GCF_036934945.1. NCBI lineage: Eukaryota > Metazoa > Chordata > Actinopteri > Salmoniformes > Salmonidae > Oncorhynchus > Oncorhynchus masou. The sequence continues at coordinate 5,369,634 of NC_088224.1, forward strand.
TCGGAGATTTTTTGCAGTTCGTTCATGTCACTGGCAGCAGAGAACTGGAAGGAAAGGCGGCCAAATGAGGTGTTGGCTTTGGGGATGACCAGTGAAATATACCTGCTGGAGCGCATCCTACGGGTGGGTGTTGCTATGGTGACCAGTGAGCTGAGCTAAGGCGGGGCTTTACCTAGCATTAACTTGTAGATAACCTTTTAGCCAACGGGTTTGGCGACAAGTATGTAGCAAGGGCCAGCCAACGAGAGCTTACAGGTCAATGTGGAATGTAGTATATGGGGCTTTGGTGACAAAACGGATGGCACTGTGATAGACTGCATCCAGTTTCAACTGTTTTGCCTTATTATTATTCAACCATGCTGGTCATTTATGAACATTTGAACATCTTGGCCATGTTCTGTTATAATCTCCACCCGGCACAGCCAGAAGAGGACTGGCCACCCCACATAGACTGGTTCCTCTCTAGTTTTCTTCCTAGGTTTTGGCCTTTCTAGGGAGTTTTTCCTAGCCACCGTGCTTCTACACCTGCATTGCTTGCTGTTTGGGGTTTTAGGCTGGGTTTCTGTACAGCACTTTGAGATATCAGCTGATGTACGAAGGGCTATATAAATAAATTTGATTTGGATTTGATTTTGCATCCAATTTGCTGAGTAGGGTGTTGGAGGCTATTCTGTAAATTACATCGCCGAAGTCAGGATCGGTAGGATAGTCAGTTTTACGAGGGTATGTTTGGCAGCATGAGTGAAGGAGTTTTTTTGCGAAATAGAAATCCGATTCTAGATTTCATTTTGGATTGGAGATGCTTAATGTGAGTCTGGAAGGAGAGTTTACAGTCTAACCAGATATCTAGGTATTTATAGTAGTCCACATATTCCAAGTCAGAACCGTCCAGAGTAGTGATGCTGAACGGGCGGGCAGTTGCAGGCAGCGATCGGTTGAAGAGAATGCATTTGGTTTTACTAGTGTTTAAAAGCAGTTGGAGGCCACGGAGGGAGTGTTGTTTGGCATTGAAGCTCGTCTGGAGGTTTGTTAACACAGTGTCCAAAGAAGGGCCAAAAGTATACAGAATGGTGTAGTCTGCGTAGAGGTTGGGTCAGAGAATCACCAGCAGCAAGAGCGACATCATTGATGTATGCAGAGAAGAGAGTCGGCCCGAGATTTGAACCCTGTGGCACCCCCATAGAAACTGCCAGAGGTCCGGACAACAGGCCCTCCGATTTTACACACTGAACTCTATCTGAGAAGTAGTTGGTGAACCAGATGAGGCAATCATTTGAGAAACCAAGGCTGTTGAGTCTGCCAATAAAAATGTGGTGATTGACAGAGTCGAAAGCCTTGGCCAGGTCGATGAAGATGGCTGCACAGTACTGTCTTTTATTGATGGCGTTTATGATATCGTTTAGAACCTTGAGCGTGGCTGAGGTGCACCCATGACCAGCTCTGAAACCAGATTGCATAGCAGAGAGGGTATGGTGAGATTTGAAATGGTCGGTAATCTGTTTGTTGACTTGGCTTTCGAAGACCTTAGAAAGGCAGGGTAGGATAGATATAGGTCTGTAGTAGTTTGTGTCAAGAGTGTCCCCCCCTTTGAAGAGGGGGATGACCACAGCTGCTTTCCAATCTTTGGGAATCTCAGACAACACGAAAGAGAGGTTGAACAGGCTAGTAATAGGGGTGGCAACAATTTCGGCAGATCATTTTAGAAAGAAAGGGTCCAGATTATCTAGCCCGGCTGATTTGTAGGGGTCCAGATTTTGCAGCTCTTTCCGAACATCAGCTATCTGGATTTGGGTGAAGGAGAAGTGGGGGGAGGGGGGGGGGGGGCGAGTTTTTTATTTTTTTATTTCACCTTTATTTAACCAGGTAGGCTAGTTGAGAACAAGTTCTCATCTACAACTGCGATCTGGCCAAGATAAAGCATAGCAGTGTGAACAGACATCACAGAGTTACACATGGAGTAAACAATTAACAAGTCAATAACACAGTAGAAAAAAAAGGGGAGTCTATATACAATGTGTGCAAAAGGCATGAGGAGGTAGGCGAATAATTACAATATTGCAGATTAACACTGGATTGATAAATGATCATGTACAGGTAGAGATATTGGTGTGCAAAAGAGCAGAAAAGTAAATAAATAAAAACTGTGGGGTGAAAATGGGTGGGCTATTTACCAATAGATTATGTACAGCTGCAGCGATCGGTTAGCTGCTCAGATAGCTGATGTTTGAAGTTGGTGAGGGAGATAAAGGTCTCCAACTTCAGCGATTTTTGCAATTCGTTCCAGTCACAGGCAGCAGAGTACTGGAACGAAAGGCGGCTGAATGAGGTGTTGGCTTTAGGGATGATCAGTGAGATACACCTGCTGGAGCGCGTGCTACGGATGGGTGTTGCAATCGTGACCAGTGAACTGAGATAAGGCGGAGCTTTACCTAGCATGGCCTTGTAGAGTTGCTGTGTGGGGGTGCAGAGTTGTTGGCGGGGTAGGGGTAGTCAGGTGGAAAGCATGGCCAGCCGTAGACAAATGCCTATTGAAATGATCGATTATCGTAGATTTATCGGTGGCGACAGTGTTTCCATACACTAAGGGAACATTTTGACAATCACCGTATGGTTAGTGAGAAAGTCCCTATTGGAACTGTACGGTCCCTTACTAGACGTCCGAAAACATTTGTAAAATTCGGGGACGGCGTCGGGCCGAGCGGCAGGGCCAGACCTACCGGGAAGTCATCAAATGAACTTTGTCGGACATTCGGTTTTCGTTTAATAAAATAAACAAATTTTGGCCCATTTTTGCGCTATGCCGGAAGATCCCACAAGAGGGCATAAGCAATCATATTGCTATTGGACAAAACATCCCGAATCACGACGTGCCATATCTCGAAAACTGAAAATATTTCGAAGCCGAAACTTGGTGAGCGTAGGTTTGGCATAATGGGAAGATGGCCCCGAACAAGATGGCGTCTAGGCCTCAACGGTTTTTGAGTTATGGCCATATTTCTGGGATTAAAGGTCCAAAATGAAAATAGAGAAAAGATTTTTTCACTTCACGTCAAAGTCAAGGAGCCTCCGGTGTCAATAAAAAAAAAATCAGCCATTTATCTATCGTCATTTAAGAGAAATCGTACGATGACCAGATCGTGATGTTCAGATATAGGTGGGTTTTTTTTCAACGGTTACAGATCCAGTTGCAGGGTGTTCATACGAATATTTTTAAAATGTGCTGCGGAGCTCTGCGACATTTCTGTGATTTTCTATGATTTTCTGAAATAACACACACTCACTAAACCCTCCGTAAATAACTCAGTTCTTAACGTAAAGACTTAAAACTCAGGATTCTGTAAAGGCATAACCCAATGAGGATATGAGTTTATTTATAGCTTCCTGTGCCAACCGGAAGTGCCATAATTGGTGTCTCAGGGGCTGTTTGGAAGGGTTAAAAAAATTAGATCTGTCCAAAACTTCATATGTGTGATTAGACAACCCCCATGAACTGTAAATCAGTCATTTTTCCCAACAGATGTCAAAGAAAAGCTCTCACACACACACACAGCAAGGATGGAGTGACAAAGCGTGGTGTTTAAAGACACAGAGAGCAGGCAATGGCATAAACATAATCCCAAGGCCGTGCCGAGTCCAACGAGGTGCCCCGCTTGACCGTAGCTCGCTCGGTCTGAGCGCAGCGACCATGAGAAAAATAGGCCCACAATGAAGCCTGCACCACAATGTCATTTGATTTTGGGTGACAGCGGCGGAACCGTTAGGTTTAGAAGGACAATTCAAACACAGGACTGTTCCTAAGGTCCTCCCGATCTGTGCAAGCCTAACCTTGACTGTGTGGCATTAACCTTTCACAGTTAAAAGAAGGTGTTTACATAAAAACAGTGTGCATTGACTTCTCTCCCCATAGGAATACATTGCCTGCTCCCCTAAATACAACCTGGGGTCTTTATGGGTTATGAATGCTGTATGAACCTGTCTTCTATGACATTCCATCAGACCACTATGAGGTCTACCTGTGTCGATTCTAAGCTTCCTGGAGCAACCGGAAGTGGTTAAATTGACCCAAAAGGTATTTGGATGTACATCACATCGAAAGGTGAAAAGGCCTCTGCATTATTCAACCCTGTGTAGATCAGTCAATTCTCAACTTAAAGACTTAAAACTCAGGATTCCGTAGGTTTCTATGTCAGTCAAGACATGTGTGTATTTATAGCTTCCTGTGCCAACCGGAAGTGCCATAATTTGTGTCTCAGGAGCTGTTTGGAAGGGTTAAAAAAATCAGATCTGTCCAAAACTTCATATGTGTGATTAGACAACCCCCATGAACTGTAAATCAGTCATTTTTCCCATAAAAATTCAAAGGAAAAATAAATCACACAGATACACAACTTGGATGGAGGGACGTATTGGGGTGTGTAGAGACTGACAGTGCCTCCAATAGTTAGCTTTGTTCGAGCTAAAAAGAACCGTCAGACCTAGAGTTCCGAAACTTTAGAATCCTGTTCTAGACCTCAGGTAGATAGTGCGTGGTGAGTTACTGCGCTCTAGGAGGTTCTCGGACCGAGAAACAGCGTCGAACATTTGCAATGACTTCAATTCATTTTGACCATTACGAAAATGGCGACATTTAGAAATGTCCCAGAGACACAAGACTAGGTGCATTGTGACAGTCTCGGCCCATAGAGACAGAACCCAACATCTCGGTCCGATAGCTCATTCAAGGACCCCGTAGCAAGGCATGGAAAAAAGTGGATTTTCAGCACCAATTAGGCTTTTACTCGGACACCAAATGACCTATCGAGCCGAAACTCGGGATTCGGGGTCGCCTCACATAGGACTACACATAATGTCCGAACTGGCCCCGCAGCTAGAAAGTAACTATGTTTTTTATGGTTTTTTAATGTTTTGTACCGAAGGCCTTGTGAATTTTGGGCCAGCTCTGAAGTATGTTATACTTGGCTCCTAAATGAGTTGGGAAAAGTGGGTTTGGTGTCAGTTTGTATCAGTTTGGTGTCAGAATGATATCAAATTGACTGATGGACGGTGACTTGCAGGTGACTCTTGTCCATTAGCAATATGTTTAAGCGGTGAGGTACCATCACCAAAAGCGACATTCTGAAATCAACCCAAACGAGCGATGGAGAGGTACCAGTATCACTGCCCAGCCATCCCTATGTCATCGGGCCAGTCAATTTGGCATTCCTGCATGATTTTTATGGCATGACAAATTGGTGATGGTGAATGCCCAGTTAACCATATGGCAAATGCACAGTGACTTTGAAAGAGTGAGAAAACATTACCAAATGGACATTCTGAAATCAACCCTAATGAGCAATGGAGAGGTACCAGAATCACTGCCGAGCCATCCCGAGTTCATCGGGCCAGTCAATTTGGCATTCCTGCACGGATTTTCAGTGACTTTGCAAAAGTAAGGAACATTTGCAATATGTTTTAACAGTGAGGTACCATCACCAAAAGCGACATTCTGAAAAATCAACCCAAACGAGCGATGGAGAGGTACCAGAATCACTGCCCAGCCATCCCGAGTTCATCGGGCCAGTCAATTTGGCATTCCTGCACGGATTTTCAGTGACTTTGCAAAAGTAAGGAACATTTGCAATATGTTTTAACAGTGAGGTACCATCACCAAAAGCGACATTCTGAAATCAACCCAAACGAGCGATGGAGAGGTACCAAAATCACTGCCCAGCCATCCCTATGTCATCGGGCCAGTCAATTTGGCATTCCTGCATGATTTTTATGGCATGACAAATTGGTGATGGTGAATGCCCAGTTAACCATATGGCAAATGCACAGTGACTTTGAAAGAGTGAGAAAAATCACCAAATGGACATTCTGGAATCAACCCTAACGAGCGATGGAGAGGTACCAGAATCACTGCCAAGCCATCCCGACTTCATCGGGCCAGTCAATTTGGCATTCCTGCACAAATTTTCAGTGACTTTGCAAAAGTAAGGAACATTTGCAATATGTTTTAACAGTGAGGTACCATCACCAAAAGCGACATTCTGAAATCAACCCAAACGAGCGATGGAGAGGTACCAGTATCACTGCCCAGCCATCCCGGGGTCATCGGGCCAGTCAATTTGGCATTCCTGCATGATTTTTATAGCATGACAAATTGGTAATGGTGACTGCCCAGTTAACCATATGGCAAATGCACAGTGACTTTGAAAGAGTGAGAAAAATCACCAAATGGACATTCTGGAATCAACCCTAACGAGTGATGGAGAGGTACCAGAATCACTGCCAAGCCATCCCGAGTTCATCGGGCCAGTCAATTTGGCATTCCTGCACAAATTTTCAGTGACTTTGCAAAAGTGAGAAACATTTGCAATATGTTTTAACAGTGAGGTACCATCACCAAAAGCGACATTCTGAAATCAACCCAAACGAGCGATGGAGAGGTACCAAAATCACTGCCCAGCCATCCCTATGTCATCGGGCCAGTCAATTTGGCATTCCTGCATGATTTTTATGGCATGACAAATTGGTGATGGTGAATGCCCAGTTAACCATATGGCAAATGCACAGTGACTTTGAAAGAGTGAGAAAAATCACCAAATGGACATTCTGGAATCAACCCTAACGAGCGATGGAGAGGTACCAGAATCACTGCCAAGCCATCCCGACTTCATCGGGCCAGTCAATTTGGCATTCCTGCACAAATTTTCAGTGACTTTGCAAAAGTAAGGAACATTTGCAATATGTTTTAACAGTGAGGTACCATCACCAAAAGCGACATTCTGAAATCAACCCAAACGAGCGATGGAGAGGTACCAGTATCACTGCCCAGCCATCCCGAGGTCATCGGGCCAGTCAATTTGGCATTCCTGCATGATTTTTATAGCATGACAAATTGGTAATGGTGACTGCCCAGTTAACCATATGGCAAATGCACAGTGACTTTGAAAGAGTGAGAAAAATCACCAAATGGACATTCTGGAATCAACCCTAACGAGTGATGGAGAGGTACCAGAATCACTGCCAAGCCATCCCGAGTTCATCGGGCCAGTCAATTTGGCATTCCTGCACAAATTTTCAGTGACTTTGCAAAAGTGAGAAACATTTGCAATATGTTTTAACAGTGAGGTACCATCACCAAAAGCGACATTCTGAAATCAACCCAAACGAGCGATGGAGAGGTACCAGAATCACTGCCGAGCCATCCCGAGTTCATCGGGCCAGTCAATTTGGCATTCCTGCATGATTTTTATGGCATGACAAATTGGTGATGGTGACTGCCCAGTTAACCATATGGCAAATGCACAGTGACTTTGCAAAAGTGAGAAAACATGACCAAATGGACATTCTGAAATCAACACAAACAATGGCATCACCATAGTGTCCAGACTGTGCCGAGTCCAACGAGGTGCCCCGCTTGACCGTAGCTCGCTCGGTCTGAGCGCAGCGACCATGAGAAAAATAGGCCCAATATGAAGCCTGCACCAGTACGTCATTTGATTTTGGGTGACAGCGGCGGAACCGTTAGGTTTAGAAAGACAATTCAACCACAGGACTGTTCCTAAGGTCCTCCTGATCTGTCCAAGCCTATCCTTGACCGTGTGACATTAACCCTTCACAGTCAAAAGAAGGTGTTTACATAAAAACAGTGTTCATTGACTTCTCTCCCCATAGGAATACATTGGCTGCTCCACTAAATACAACCTGGAGTCTATATGGGTTATGAATGCTGTATGAACCTGTCTTCGGTACCAGTCCATCAGACCACTATAAGGTCTACCTGTGTCGATTCTAGGCTTCCTGGGCCAACCGGAAGTGCTTAAATCACCCTAAAAGTGTATATCCATACACTGCCTGCAATTTGATGGACATAGTGCATTGAACCCTGTGTAAATCAGTCAATTCTTAACGTAAAGACTTAAAACTCAGGATTCTGTAATAGAATACCCCAATGAGGATGTGTGTTGAGTTATAGCTTCCTGTGCCAACCGGAAGTGCCATAATTGGTGTCTCATGGGCTGTTTGGAGGGGTTAAAAAAATCAGATCTTTCCAAAACTTCATATATATGATTAGGCAACCCCCATGAACTGTAAATCAGTCATTTTTCCCATAAAAATTCAAAGGAAAACTAAATCACTCAGATTCACAACTTGGATGGAGGGACGTATTGGGGTGTGTAGAGACTGACAGTGCCTCCAATAGTTAGCTTTGTTTGAGCTAAAAAAGAACCGTCAGACCTAGAGTTCCGAAACTTTAGAATCCTGTTCTAGACCTCAGGTAGATAGTGCGTGGTGAGTTACGGCGCTCTAGAATGTTCTCGGACCAAGAAACAGCGCCGAACATTTGCAATGACTTCAATAC